>NC_142945.1:50544880-50677380 GCF_046866305.1 Octopus bimaculoides | reverse complement strand
GCAATCAAGCCTGGACAGACTGTAGCAATGGATTACCGACTGAAAATTTTAGTTAGCTGTGGACAAAGGTTTCATTATGCGCTTTGGAGGAAAGAATCAGATGCTACATAGTCCCTCAATAACACCAATCTTAAAAGTCTGTTAGTGAACGTCACGTCGGTATCATTGTAAACAGCGATCTGCGTAGGATACGCCACATCTCTGAGATGGTAAAGAATGCTGCAGGTTTCCTCGCATCTCTCAGTAAGACCTTTTTAGTGGCTCTCCAGCTATATATTTAAAGCTGTAAATGATTATGTTATGTCCACACTCAGAATTTCTGTCACTAGTCTGGAACCATGAAATGTGAAATCAAGCGACTACCACCCTTGTGCATCTACCATACTTTAAACGTCTTAATTCCTGGGTTTCAATACATTAACGCTCCGACATCTGGCAAGTGAATTGGCCGATGCTCTCAACTTTATCCAACAACAATCTTGGGAACATTTTTGATTCCCATATGTCACTTGCAGACATGCTTACAAAATCAAATGCAACACAGCGTCCATGACATTAGGAAATAACTTTTCAAGCTTAGAAATGCTAAATCATAGAATAAACCACCAGCAGCAGTATCCGTAGGGACACCACATGCTTCAAAGCTTCTATGCTTCCTGGAATTCACCCGATATATTCCTCTCCATTGTTTCTTCTTTTGAAGTGATTGGATTGCACATGGACGAGTCCGAGTAAGATGACACGAGATTTACTAGACTTCAAACGTTCATCTGTTTATTAGAAAAGCAAATTAAAGAAGGTGACTCATTCCAGTTCTTGTACGTATACAAGCTTGCCTTTGCGTGCAACGGTGGGTTGTTTTCGTCTCTACTTTTCGTAACCCGCTCCATTAGAGCCTATATATTCTATGACAGTCGTAGAGATACATAATTTGGATGTTGCTTTCATACACTGTTTGTTTATTGAATAAAAACACAAGAAAATATGGATATGCTCTCATAGTAACGTTCAATTTATTCAATTTATTCAATTTACGAAATAACATTATGAATAGAACTGCAGCCACAAATATTGTTTGAAAAATAACCTGTAAAAGAAAATAGAAAGCTTTAGAAGACTATATAAATTCATGACTATTTAAGAATTAAGGAATTCATTGTTAACTCTATACCAGAATTCTGCCTCTTCTCACGATTTAGATGCTTTCATAAAAATCTATTTAACATTAGGCGCACAGCTGAATGCGAAACGTAAGTTGTTTTTATTAATCCAGTATGTATGAGATTGTGTGAAACGTGTATCTTCTAATGATAAGAAGATTCAGCTCACGCAGATTTTGACGATGGGTGAGAAGTGCGTGTCAGAACAAAAGATGTGCTGGTAGCGCTTTCTTTCTTTTACGTGTTTTAAGTACCGCAATATAGGAAATATCGTCCTTAATGCAGGCTCACAACGCAATAAGGGCCGCAGGCTTAAAATAACTTCATTCTAGAAGAGCATCGCTATCCGCTTACTGACACCTATCACTGCTTGAAATTAGAATTATTGTGTAAATTGGCTGTATATAACTTACGTTATATTCAATGATTAGTTAGTGCTCATTAATATCTTGTATGTCACTGTATAGGCCTCCAAACGTAGACTTGGAACAGAGTAATACAATGCTGATATCACTTGTAATGCTGGTAATACGAGATTCATGCCACTAGTGACGAAACTTGATTTACTTCGCTGAAAAAAATATTTTGAAATAATATAAACGTATTAGTCAGAAAACAAAACTTAGGGAATTTGGGTTTTGTATTTGGTTTGCAAGATTCTGCGTGTGAATTCGTGTGTTGAAGTATATTTTATTGTGTCTGGGGAGAGTCATTCTGTTTTAACGTATTATTAAATAACACTCTCATTTGTTCGATTTAAACTCATTTACTTATTTATTATTATAAAATTTTCGGTGCTTCTTGTAACATCTTCAACAGTCATTCACTCTATCCGTTATCGGAGCTGCGTTTTGTTTTGTTTTTCCATGAAAGCAACTCTAGATAACGGACACCTGTGGAGTATTTATCGTTATTTGCAAATCAAATGTATCATACCGAGTTAAATGTCGATCGTATCACATCTGCCTCGTTATAAGTGTAACGAATCAAAACTCTGTATGGCTGATTGTATGTGTGTGCGATAATATATGAATAAATATGAATAAGGCCATAATAGAGACAGCATCCCTTTACCTTATTCTTATTCCATGGTCATAATCATGCTTGAAGTTTTCAAATCGCCCAAAATTGTTCATAACCACAATTGTTGTACTTAGGTAGACAGGTTCCATATGGAACGTTAGCCGAATAATTTTACGTCCAAGCCAACAATTCGGCGGTGTGCCGGGCTACAGTTTTGAAACTAATATATGAAAAAGGACTTCATTGTGTAAGAATATCTCAGTGAGATTTGAACACGCATGATTCAAATTTTGAGAGCTCAAATGAATAGAAATTTGAAGCTACGAACCAAATAGTGGCTCTGTAGCGACTGTCAGATTGCCACTCCCGAAATTAAATAATGGTTTCTGATTGCGGTGAAATGTCTGGAAATTTCAGAGATATTTAGTCGATAAAATTGAAATCACCCCTTCTATGGTACATTATATTTTATCAAAGTCAAAAGAATTGCATTCGAAGTTGGAATCGTTGGAATTTGAACCCGGTGTAACGGAAGGTAAACAGTACGGAAAAGTATCATCAGTATTTCGTCGGAAGTATCTAAAGAAATATATGTTAGCGATAAGAACTCACTCATAATGGAAAGTTTAACTTCACAGACCCTGCGGGTTCAGAAAAGGGGATAGTATAAATATCTCACCGGACACATATTGTGGTTTATTGTTTTGAAGTATGATGTACATTTCTTACTAATTGAACGATAACATGAGTGGGGTTCATTAAAATGCCTGTAAAATACGAAGAAATAATATTTTGTTAATTTTAGAACGAAAACCATGAAATTTTGTTTTTATTTTTATATTCAAACACTATGAATTTCTGTGTGGAAATCTTGACTTAGATTTTCAGATTTTAATGGAGTTGAACACGGAAGCTAAATGTTGTAAATAGTACTTCTGTTCATATCTCTATGGGTGAGATATATAAGAATCAACATAAATGAAAATATTAATCGTAATAATATGAGTATGAGAAAATACAAACCTGCAAAATGCATCCTTATTGTTATATCCATAATAAGATGCAGGGCAACGTTGATTAGCCATCAAATTACAATGGCTCATTGATACCGCAGCACCTGTTTGAAAATAAATGTTAGTCATTTCATGGCACCAATGTGTGTGCAATATGAAGAAGAAGCAGACGAATTCTTAGAGCTTTTGTATGTGATTGAGGAAATTGTAGTGTGGAATCATTTGCAAGTTCTTTGGTAACTTTTACCTTTCAAGTGATTTGCAATAAACTATTTAAGTAGTTATATTTATGAAGAGGGGTTAAATTTCAGTGGAAGGGATTCTTATTTCACTTCATGATAGTAATCATCACGTGACATTTGGCCCTATAATACTTCACTCCTTGAATCTTGACTTTGCCCCTGTCTTTTAGTAGGTTCGATGTTGTGTGTTATTAACTGTGTACATTATGGGTAAATTCGATTCTGCTTTCGAAAAGTTTATTAAACCTGTTTATTTCATTGTATAATGCATTTATATGGTTACTCCGGAGTATAGTCTGCCTCTTGCTAATGTTGTTATTGCTAAATGCCTCATTTCGTATTTCTACTGTTTCATTCTGCAGCCAGCTAAATTGTACTCGGTACCCATAACTGTTTCAATAATGGTGACTTCTCTGCACTTAGCAATCAATAATATATAAATTATAATAGCAGAAAAAATACATGGTCTCTGAAGTACTTACGTGAAAACAAATGCGCATAAACTTGTAATATTTTCATGAATAACATATGGGAATTGACACAAACGCACCGCGATTTACCTCCTTAGAAAATAAAATATCGGACATCCATCTTCTGGAACGCATATGTTAAATGACACTTATGGATGCATATTCAAACGCTTATGCCTGCGTTTGTGTGTATGCGTATGTGTGTGTTGAGTCCATGTACTTGTGTCGGTGTATGTATGCATGCATAAATGTGTATGTACATATACATATAAACATACATAATGATTGTACGATAACTGGGGATATTTCAACATATTTAAAAAATACACGTTGTACACATACAGAATATAATTAAGTTTGTAAATTCACATATAATATTACAGTTATTATGTAAGTAAGACGACAGATGGTATATTAGAAGTCGTGCTAAAATGTAATCAGTATCTTATATCGGAAGTCGGAAAAACGAAGCAGTAATTGTTACCAATATGAAGTAGAAAAACAAATATCGAAGATTTCATCTTTCTCATTCGTGTGAAAAGTCGACGTCGTCTGTTGATGAATTAGCGAAAGGCATTCAACTATATTTTGTCATTCATCGTGTAACGTTTGTTTATTATCATGAAATAAATCCTACAAACATTGTGATCTACGGTGAGTCGTCACCTTGTCATTTAGACGTCAGAATATTTCTCTGCAAATGAAAATTCTGCATATATACATATATATATATATATATATATATATATATATATATATATATATATATATATATATATATATATATATATATATATATATATATATATATATATATATATATATATATATATATGTATATATATACAGCGTGAAAATAAACATCAGACTTCATATTTTCATTCGTCGTCATACTGAATTGTCCTATATTTTACCCAATCACACTTAAATATATATATATATATATTTATATAACTGTGTATGTATTTATGTATGTATAGGTATATGTAACACACGCTATAATTATAACCAAATGTTTGTCTTTATATGTGAGTGAGTTCCTGTGTGAATGCGTGCGACATATGTTAATATATAAAAAAAGGAGCAATTTTAACTATTTCTACGTAAATTGAAAAGAAGAAATATGAACACATCTTTGGCTTCTCATCGGAGGTGTCTTGATCAATTCGAATCAATCCCAAGACAACAAGCAGCCAATATTTGTGTCTTTTTATTTCTCTCTCTCTCTCTCTCTGTCTCTCTCTCTCTGTCTCTCTCTCTCTGTCTCTCTCTCTCTGTCTCTCTGTCTCTCTCTCTCTCTCTTTATATGTATTTATTTATATTTCTGCTTATTTCAATCAGTTGACTGCGACCATGCTGTAGCGCGCACACAGATATATATATATATATATATATATATATATATATATATATATATATATATATATATATATATTTATATACATATACATTATTTTTATTATTTCCTTTGTCACATGTTTTACTGGAGCACATGGAGTCTTGCATACGTAGCGGGCTTACTACGTGCAGCCTGCGGTACCATTCTATTCGTTCTCTTCAGCTACCCTAATGCTTTCCTGATTATTCTGAATATGCCAAGAACAAATATAAGCGTTCAGGATTTTGCTTGATGAGTTGCAGAAGTGACTTGTTTATACTGACCAAATGTTCGTGCCACACATTAGTTCATAACCTAAATTACTATGTGCTTCTAGTTTTGAAAAAAATGACTGTTACGTAACATCATTATTTGAATGCACAATTTACACATGGTTTCATATTTTACTTAAATTATAATGTTGATATTTCAGAGTTTATGTTATTCGAAACTACAACTATTACCGCACTGGTGTGTGAAAAGATATTGCAGTAACACTGACTAAGAGTATCGCACAGATGATGGCATAAGTTATACATTGAATACATAAGGTGTCAAATATTTCTGGCACTAAATTATATTATTGGATTTCTGTAAAAAGCCAGACCATTCACTAACGATATATAGCACTGTATCGCTATTAGCTCTCTATAAAAATCCACTTGCTTTGAAATAAAATAAATTCTGTCTCTTTAATATGTTTGCCTGCTGTACTCGTTTCAGCACGTGGAATAAAACATACAATTGAAAATGTTTTATGTGTCTAGGCGATTTACTGTCTAATTTAAAGCTCATTGGCAAAAATGTCTTTTTTCCATTTCCCTATACTTATAATTGTATTTATAATTTTCACCATAAAAAAGTATTTTTCATATACTGGCCACTGATATATATATTTCTCCGTGTTTTTCTCCTTGTCTCCGTATTCTTTCTGTTGAAGAGCGTAGCTCGAAACGTCAAAGACTTTCCGTATTCCCGAGCGTCATACTAATATATACTTTTGTTATTTACACAACCTGTCCTCGTCTGTTGTTATTATTTGTATATTCTCCCATATATATATATATATATATATATATATATATATATATATAAATATATATATATATATATATATATATATATATATATATATATATATATATATATATATATATATATATATATATATATATATATATATATATATATATATATATATATATATATATATATATATATATACTTAAATCTATATTGCTTCATACAAAAATCAATGATCGTTGTTGATGTAAGGAAATAATGTATATATATACTTGCCAACTAGCAGAAGAAAAATAAATAGAGATAATGTTTTCATGGTGTTGACTCTCAAATACCACATCTGGTAATCTATACGACACATCGACAATGTTATATCTTGTATACTTAAATATAACGTAACATGTGTTTTACCCAGAATTCAATGTGTTGACATCCTTTATTTATTGTCATGATAACAAATTATTTGTTGAGAGTTATATTTTGCCTGTCGTGCTTAATGTAACTATGTTAATATATTTCTCATTAAGAAGTATTTATTGCGTATTCTATGGCTAAATTCGTCGAGTAACAAACGTAATAACCGATACTTTACATGAATATTGAAGTGAAATTTCCATGGGTTACACATTCTAAGGTATTTTATTACGTGTATTCTCCATTGAAGAAACAATATCATAGAGTATTACTACAATGTGTCAAGAATTGATAAAAAAGAACAGTTGCTATTCACTATCGATTTTGCCTGCAATCAGGCCTTGACAGACTGTAGCAATGGATTACCGACTGAAATTTTTAGTTAGCTGTGGACAAAGGTTTCATTATGCGCTTTGGAGGAAAGAATCAGATGCTACATAGTCCCTCAATAACACCAATCTTAAAAGTCTGTTAGTGAACGTCACGTCGGTATCATTGTAAACAGCGATCTGCGTAGGATACGCCACATCTCTGAGATGGTAAAGAATGCTGCAGGTTTCGTCGCATCTCTCAGTAAGACCTTTTTAGTGGCTCTCCAGCTATATATTTAAAGCTGTAAATGATTATGTTATGTCCACACTCAGAATTTCTGTCACTAGTCTGGAACCATGAAATGGGAAATCAAGCGACTAACCACCCTTGTGCATCTACCATACTTTAAACGTCTTAATTCCTGGGCTTCAATACATTAACGCTCCGACATCTGGCAAGTGAATTGGCTGATGCTCTCAACTTTATCCAACAACAATCTTGGGAACATTTTTGATTCTCATATGTCACTTGCAGACATGCTTACAAAATCAAATACGACACAGTGCCCATGACATTAGGAAATGACATTTCAAGCTTAGAAATGATAAGTCATAGAATAAACCACCAGCAGCAGTATCCATAGGGACACCACATGCTTCAAAGCTTCTATGCTTCCTGGAATTCACCCGATATATTCCTCTCCATTGTTTCTTCTTTTGAAGTGATTGGATTGCACCTGGACGAGTCCGAGGAAGATGACACGAGATTTACTAGACTTCAAACGTTCATCTGTTTATTAGAAAAGCAAATTAAGGAAGGTGACTCATTCCAGTTCTTGTACGTATACAAGTTTGCCTTTGCGTGCGCGAGCACGTGTGTATGTACCCGTGCGGGCACCGGTGGGTTGTTTTTGTCTCTACATTTCGTAACCCATTCCATTAGAGCCTATATATTCTATGACAGTCGTAGAGATACATAATTTGGATGTTGCTTTCATACACTGTTTGTTTATTGAATAAAAACACAACAAAATATGAATATGCTCTCATAGTAACATTCAATTTAGTCAATTTATTCAATTTACGAAATAACATTATGAATAGAACTGCAGCCACAAATATTGTTTGAAAAATAACCTGTAAAAGAAAATAGAAAGCTTTAGAAGACTATATAAATTCATGACTATTTAAGAATTAAGGAATTCATTGTTAACTCTATACCAGAATCCTGCCTATTCTCACGATTTAGATGCTTTCATAAAAATCTATTTAACATTAGGCGCACAGCTGAATGCGAAACGTAAGTTGTTTCTATTAATCCAGTATGTATGAGATTGTGTGAAACGTGTATCTTCTAATGATAAGAAGATTCAGCTCACGCAGATTTTGACGATGGGTGAGAAGGGTGTGTCAGAACAAAAGATGTGCTGGTAGCGCTTTCTTTCTTTTACGTGTTTTAAGTACCGCAATATAGGAAATATCGTCCTTAATGCAGGCTCACAACGCAATAAGGGCCGCAGGCTTAAAATAACTTCATTCTAGAAGAGCATCGCTATCCGCTTACTGACACCTATCATTGCTTGAAATTAGAATTATTGTGTAAATTGGCTATATATAACTTACGTTATATTCAATGATTAGTTAGTGCTCATTAATCACGTTATAATGATGTTACGTAACATCATTATTTGAATGCACAATTTACACATGGTTTCATATTTTACTGAAATTATAATGTTGATAATTCAGATTTTATGTTATTCGAAACTACAACTATTACCGCACTGGTGTGTGAAAAGATATTGCAGTAACACTGACTAAGAGTTTCGCACACATGATTGCATAAGTTATACATTGAATACATAAGGTGTCAAATATTTCTGGCACTAAATTATATTATTGGATTTCTGTAAAAAGCCAGACCATTCACTAACGATATATAGCACTGTATCGCTATTAGCTCTCTATAAAAATCCACTTGTTTTGAAATAAAATAAATTCTGTCTCTTTAATATTAATTGCTATTGTTAATATAATAATAACGTTATATTATTGTGCTCAATATATTATTTTGCAAAGATATAGTTACAGAAATCGTTGAGAAATGATCCGAATAGTAATCTAATAAAAACAAATATTTAAAGTTATTCTTTCTACATAGATTAGATTTCTGAAGAATTGTTAATGAATTATATCGATCGTTGTGGTGAACAGTTAAACTATATTGTCTAGGTGGGATGTAAATACTTAAAATCAATGCATATATAAACCTATAAAAGTGTTGGCTTTAAAATGAAATTTGAAAGAATTATTATTGGAAAAACCACTCTTTGTTTACAATAGAACAAATTATCTTAAATTCATTCTAAAGTTGTTCAAGCGTTATATCTATCTATCTATCTGTCGGTCTGTCTGTCTGTCTGTCGTCTATCTCTCTGTCGGCCTCTCTCGCTCTAAGTGTCTGTGAGTGTGCATGTGTGTATATTTGTGTGTGTGTATGTGTTAAAAAGAAACATACTGAGTGATTGGAACATTGATACATATATATATATATATATATATATTTCGTATATATTTGTATACATACACACACGCACGCACACACATGCACACACACGCACACACACATACACACACACACACACACACACACACACACACACACACATACACACACACATATATATATATATATATATATATATATATACATATATATATGAATATATGTATGTACGTATCCCAGATAAAGTTACGTCATTGCATAAAATGCAGACAGGGTTTGTTACGTTTATATATACATACAGACACATACGTGTTTATGTATGTATGTATGTATCTATGTATGTATCTATGTATGTATATAGAAGCGCATATGAGCGTTTGTATGTGCAAGGTCATTGTTCATTAGTGTACAATGCAAGTGAAATGCTTAGTAATAAGGTAAAGACTAATATAAGCTGTATTAAATCACGTTTTCACAAATTTATTTGCTATTTACCAGAACTAGTGAACTATGGAATAGTTATTGTTGTTCTCTAGCATATAATGTACAACTAAAGATCACATTTAGTAATTTATTATAATCGATTACTTAGTTTATCGTCTTGGAAATAGCTAATTAAAAGCTATAATATATCTCCCTTAATCTGAAAGAAAATCACTTCATATTCCCTTCCTTGAATATTACTAAAACCTCATTAATATCTCCGATTTTTCGGATATGAAATGCTTGACGGACATTTATATGTGCATAGAAAATAAAATCCTATTTCCTACCGATGAATGTGTATGTGAGGATAAGACTCAAATTCTTGTGTATTATCCTTTGTTAATGTTCTTATTTGCCATTGTCTATAATCAAGCCATTTTCTATAAACTTTCGTTTGCTGAATATTTCCTGCTTTCAAACAAATCTTTTGACGTTAATTCCCAAATGACTACAAAATAAACACAGAAACCCTCCCAATTACGACCATATCAAATCTAGAAGCTAATTATGTGTTCACACACCAAACCCAACTTCAGTGAGAGCATCTAGAGACACATTAATGGCGGCTTTTACAGCTAATAGTACATTCTCTTCTCAAGAGATGTGCATTGGAATTTGGCTTTCACTTCCATCTCCTACGTCATTTGTATTTGAATTTCGTGGCGAAAGGCTGCAGTGGGGGGGGGTCGTGATACTTTTGTTTTGAAGATGCACGGTGATACGCTCCACACGCTCACACGTACACACACATACACAGACACACGTACACGCACAATTATAGCTAGCTAGCTAGATAGAGAGAGAGAGAGAGAGAGAGAGAGAAAGAGAGAGAGAGAGAAAGAAAGAGAGAGAGAAAGAAAGAGAGAGAGAGAGAGAGAGAGAGAGATACATGTGAAGATGTGTGCGTGTTATTAAGCAAAATTACACAAGCCAAATGAAATACAGCAACCAAGAAATTTCCTGGCCGTTGTTTTTCTTTCGCCATTCTCCAAGCTTTTAAAATCAACGTGATGGATTAGTATCTCGTTATGGTGTAATGATATTTACAGGAGCACATTTGATATATGAATATTTATATATATATATATATATATATATATATATATATATATATGTATATATATATATATATATATATATATATATATATATATATATATATATATATATATATATATATATATATATATATATATATATATATATATATATATATATATATATATATATATATATATATATATATATATATATATATATATATACACATATATTCATATAGACGGTGACCACTGTTTTGGCAACTTTAAATCTCTTGGCAGTATAGGCGACAAATCAGATCAAAATGATCATGCTAAGCGCTTCATAAGTCCTCGCTGGTGGCTACACAGATTCGAAGTCCGTAACATCCAGATGACATCTGATTAATCTGTACCATTAAGCCATGCATGCCCTGGGTATAAATACGCTCAATTCTAATGTTAAGTAATAGATTTTTGAATGTGGAATCAATTTATAGATACGAGGGGGGGGGGGGGTAAAATCTTCCTGGCTTTGTGTAAAAAGAAATAGTATGAGTATCAGTTAATTATTTTGTTTTATCAGCATATATCCCAGAGCGATTCACCCATGTATTGCATCGTTCCTTCTTATATTATAAGCCTTCTAAATGAACGCGCAGTGTTGGACCTCTAGCTACTCCTTTTGCGACACCCTGAAAGCCAGGAATTTTTTTTACCACCATTGGTATATGCATATATACTTATATATAGATACATATGTATATGCATTCATGTATATAAATAGTGAAATGTCATAGAAAAATAAAAAGAGAAAAATGATATAAAAACTGCAATTAATATACAATGAAAATAAAATAATACGACGCAAATCGTTACCAAAGTGACATGAAAAATAAATTGTGAGAATCCCATCGCGGTACTCGACATTAAACTCGTTGCTCATTAATTAAAATTTTCCTCGCATATCTTTCCATCTTCAATAATGAAATACTGTGCAACATATGTTTTGTACATAATTTAGTCATCTTTTTATTACTTCTCAATAAAATAGACTGTTAAAACAGTTGGTAACAAACTGTTTTTTACCCTAATAAGGATATTCAGATAGATAAAGATATATTTTCCTCTTCCATATACATAATTGCATAGATAGATAGATAGACAAACAGACATACATATAGATAGATAGATAGATAGATAGATAGATAGATAGATAGATAGATAGATAGATCGATAGATAGATAGATAGATAGATAGATAGATAGATAGATAGATAGATAGATAGATAGATAAATAGATAGATCGACAGATAGATAGATAGATAGATAGATAGATAGATAGATAGATAGATAGATAGATAAATATATAGTTACATAGATAGATAGATAGATAGATAGATAGATAGATAGATAGATAGATACATAGATAGATAGATAGATAGATAGATAGATATATAGATATATAGATAGATATACATTCCAATCAGCGTTCGCTGGAATCATGTTCGGTTTGCCCTCAGTGGTCAAATATCGTTCTTATATTGTGAGATGAGTTGCATATCACTTGAAGATATCATTTTTGAAGTTATGGTATACTGTTCTCATATGCCCGCGGACATATGACGTAGTGTTTCAGAACGCGGGCTACTCGCCCCATGCTTTCCAGTTTGATTCCAGGCACTTACCTGAATAATAATAATAATAATAATAATAATAATAATAATAATAATAATAATAATAATAATAATAATAATAATAATAATAATAATGATGATGATGATGATAATAATAATAATACAAAGCCTTTACTGCAATAATATCACAGAGATTGAGTAAACACCTGGAAAATAACAACCTGTTTCCAGAAGAGCAGAAGGGATGCTGCAAGGGCTCATACGGCTGTAAAGATCAATTATTGATCAATAAAGCCATAACTGAAGACAGCCGCAGAAAGAAGAAAGGCCTCAGTATGGCCTGCGTGGACTACCAAAAGGCTTTCGACTGTGTTCCTCACACGTGGATTCTGGAAACACTAGCCATAAACAAGGTGGCACCAATTATTATAAAATACATAAGGCACTCAATGAACAAATGGCAGACAGTGCTACAGCTCCAAACAAAAGAGGGACTTGTGAAAACGAAAGCCATCCCCATTAGAAGAGGAATATTCAAGGGAGACACGCTCTCTCCACTCCTGTTCTGCCTGGCACTCACACCTTTAACTGAATTGCTAAATAGAAATGGATGCGGTTACAAATGCTACGGAAAAACAGTCAGCCACCTTCTATATATGGATGACCTAAAATTATATGCAAAAAACGACAAAGAGCTAGAAACACTACTACAGACAGTACACGGCTTTACCAAGGAAATAGATATGAAATTCGGATTAGAAAAATTGTGCCAAAGCAACCCTGAAAAGAGGAAAATTAGTTAAAAGTAGCAATATAACACTAGATAAAGCCAATGAAATAAGAGAACTAGACGAAAGCCAAACATATAAGTATTTAGGAGTCAATGAACTAGATAGGATACAACATACACAAATGACAGAAAAAATAAAGAAAGAGTACTATAGACGACTTAGATCAATACTAAAAACAGAGCTCAATGCTAAAAACAAGATAATGGGTATCAACACTTTAGCTGTCCCAGTTATAAGCTACAGCTACAACATCCTTAACTGGACACTAAACGAACTATGTAAAATAGACAGGAAAACAAGAAAAATAATGACAGGATATAGGATGCACCACCCAAAATCTGACATAGAAAGGCTATATATACAACGCACAGAAGGTGGCAGGGGTCTTATACAGCTAGAAAACTATTATAAAATAACCACCATAGGACTGCAAAAATACTTACTCCAGAAGCAAGGGAAACTAATACAAATAGCCACAAAACACGAGCAAAACAAAAAACTGTTTTCAGTATTTAAGGAAGCTGACAAATACAAACAAGAAATCAATCTACCTAACAAATACGAAGAAGAAGAAGAAGAAGAAGAAGAAGAAGAAGAAGAAGAAGAAGAAGAAGAAGAAGAAGAAGAAGAAGAAGAAGAAGAAGAAGAAGAAGAAGAAGAAGAAGAAGAAGAAGAAGAAGAAGAAGAAACAACAAAAGCTATAAAACAAATGAGATCCAAACTAAAACTAGAACAGCAACGGACCATGATAAAACGATGGCAAGAAAAGCCCCTACATGGTAAATACTGGGCTAAACTAAATGCGAAAGAAATAGACAGAGAAAAATCCCAGCAATGGCTGAGAAGCTCAGGACTCAAAACAGAGACTGAAGGATTTTTAATTGCTGCACAAGACCAGAGCTTCCCCACCAGAAATTACCAAAAACACATAATGAAAAGAAATATAACAAGTAACTGTAGAATATGTGGAGATGGACAAGAAACAATAAATCATATTATCTCTGGCTGCCCAGTCCTGGCTAAGAAGGAATATATTCACAGACACGACAGAGCTGGGACCTATATACACTGGAAGCTATGCCAACACTATGGAATAACAACAGAAAAAAGATGGTATAAACACACGCCAGAAAAGGTCACAGAAAACGAGAAAGCAACCATACTCTGGGATATGCCAATACACACAAATATAGAAATTAAGGCAAATAGACCATATATAGTTGTCAAAGATCATGAAGAAAATGCTTTCTAATTGATGTATCAATACCAGCAGATGACAACGTTTCTCTAAAAGAAATGGAAAAACTTTCAAAATACAAAGACCTGGAAATAGAGATAACTCGAATGTGGAATCTAAAAACAGAAACAATTCCTATCATAGTAGGTGCCTTAGGTATAATAAAAAAATATTCAGACAAATACATAACAAAAACACCAGGACTTACAAATATATATAACATACAGAAAATTGCACTACTGGGTACTGCACACATTCTACGCAAAACACTTTCAATACAGTAAACATAAGAGCACCACAGCAAACCACAGCACATACCCAAGGCGCACAGAGCTGCGCTCGGTAGTGAAGTGAAAGCATGTTATAAAAATAAAACTTTATTTCAATCCCGAAGTATTCCTCCCATCATATCGTTTGAATATAACTATGTTTCACAGGATTAACATAAATGCTTCTAATAATAATAATAACGTCGGAAAATACCTTAGGAATGGGAAACCAGATTCGAAAATTCTCCGAGATACCTGATGAAAGCTAGAGGGTATATCAACCGAAACGTTGTGTTAACAACAAACAAGATGAGGACAAATGTCCGTCAAATTTAAATAATGTAAATAATATAATTTGTCTAAATATGCAGGTTTGAAATCTGAAACTCTGGAGTTTTCAGTTCAATATGAATTTAACGCATATATATGGTATGTGCCCCATACTAGCACAGGTCCATTAAAATTAGCTTTATCATGACGACAAAAGTACTAAATTCTCAGACAAACTATACAAGCATCAATTAATGTACATTACATACGAGGAAACAATACGATGAAATTATACCCTGATTGAACCACCTGTTGCATTATATTTGAGATAAAATAACGAGGAAGTAAATCGACGAAACACAAATTGAAAAGGAAGTGAAACATACATAATCAGAACTACCATTCCATTGGAAACGCCATGATAAGGACACTCATTTTCATTGCACTTCTCATATCCCGTAAGTAATATTATCTCCTTAGCGGTGGTGTAGTATCTAAACCGCAATACATTCATACATTGATCTATCTATCTATCTATCTATATATATGTATATATATATATATATATATATATATATATATATATATATATATATATATATATATATATATATATATATATATACACACACATACACACACACATACAGACACACACACACACACACACACACACACACAGACACATATATATATATATATATATATATATATGTATGTATGTATATGGGAAAACGATAGAAAGAAAATGTGGAACGAATGGATGTTATTAATCCATTTGTATGTTACAAAACGATGACAATATTTGAAAACTATTAGTTAACAGTACTAATGAATTCAAAGTTCAAAAAATTACCATACAACATAATTACAAATATAGAATTTATATCACCGTATTCTTCATTTTGTTTTTCGTTCTCACCTTGGTTAAGTTTGGATATACAGTAGATACGTGTTCCACTTATCAAGTTATTGATTTGTTTTATAGTAAACAATGCTATTTAAACAGTGTTTACTATAAACAATATTTAAACGAGAGCGTCGCTATTCCTCCCTCATACTACCCAACACTTGTGAATTATTGATATCACATATATTTTCTTTTTCATCTTCTACCATTAATTCACCTAGATTATTATTCTATCCATATGCCACATAGATATTAGAATCTGAAATTGAATATTATCCGCTATCCTTTTACAAGTATCCGATATCCCACGAATACTCTATATTTGCCTAAAAAACCCCAAAAAGACCTAATGACATAACATCCAGGAGCTTTATTTCAATCCCGAAGTATTCCTCCCATCATATCGTTTGAATATAACTATGTTTCACAGGATTAACATAAATGCTTCTAAATTTCCGACTGAAAATATATGTAGGTGTTTTTGTATTTTAATTTATTTTTGAGTTTTAAATTTATACGTACTCTTATGTTTTTTTCCCTTTTTTAATGAAACAGTTTTGTAACGTACAAAACAAATTATCAATTACATCCATTCACTATCCATTCTTTTTCTCTTGCTTCCCCCAATATTGATACTTTCAATAATCCTCAACATATATCAATAATAATCGCATTATATATTACGGATTAAACCAGTGGGGTACCATGGATTATACAAGTTCAAATGAGGATATAACTGCCTGGAATTACCTAACACATACGCATGCACAAAAAACACATATGTGTACATGCATAAATACATACACACATATATAAGGGATAGAGTGGATAATGTCGAGGCTATGTTTGCTTTGTAACGAGCAGAACATTCGGAGTGGTGAATATCCAGGTGACTAGTGCACAGCAAGCTGCCTTAATTAAATTATATTTACGATGTCGTAAGGAGGTGCATGTCAACATGCGGCGAATGCGATAGGAGAGATACTTGTTTCTTTCACTTATATCTATAGTTTTGTACACACACACATACACACACACACACACACACACACACATCTCTCTCTCTCTCTCTCTCTCTCTCTCTCTCTCTCTCTCTCTATATATATATATATATATATATATATATATATATATATATATATATATATATATATATATATATATATATATATATATATATATATATATATATATATATATATACATATATATATATATATATACATATATATGTATACATATATGTATATATATATATGTCTGTATGTATATATATATATATATATATATATTGATCTATATAGAGGGACAGCGGGAGATAGAGAGACGTGGAGAGAGAGCTTGTACACATTCTTATTTTCGATTTACTGTAATGCAATTATTGATCATCTGCAGCTAAATTTTTTTTTCTGCAATCACATTTCCAAATAAAAAAAAAATTAGCTACTCCTGAAATAATCAAGGATAACTTATGCCCCTGAATATCAATATAATACCGAAATTTGCAGACATCAGTTATTTCGATGCAAAATTGATCCGTATGTGTCATCGCACGATATCCTCCTTATTCATATTAAGTAATAAAATGCATGAATTATCTTTCGGCATCGTAGCGTATCTTTATAGATTTCTTCTGATGACTGATTAAATTTAACCAAATATTGTCTGTCATAGCTACTTTAATCAGATACTCGTGCTTAGTATCTTGTATTGCGAACAATTTATATAAATTAATTTAATAATCATAATTTGCATTTATCCTTTATAATATTTACATCATTCTATCTAGGTAAGGTTTTAACAATACTCCATAAGTTATCGTAATCTTAAAACTGCTGTCGACTGTAATTAACATATATGATCTTTATTGTTTGTTTATCAAATAATTCGAAATGAAACGCTGAAGTGAACGAGCTTGAAAGTGCCAGTCAGTTATGTGAATTCGCAATACTATTCAAAATCCTGTGCCTTCCATTTCCGTCAAAATTGTTAAAAGTAAGTAATGATATGTTGAGGAGTCTATTTCCTAAAATATTTCTAATAATTTTCGATTGCATATACGATATACAAAAAAATATATTTGCTTTCACTTTGTAGATGCTGCAACCTTATATGTCACTTGGAATGATTGCATTGCTCTAGCGAAAGAAAAATGTGGTCCTGAATATAAAAAGTATTTATCCGTCACAAAAGACTGCGGGTATGAATTATATTATTTCTGAGATAGATATTATATCGAAATATCATTAACTCTATCTATCAATCTCTCTCTCATTCTACATATCTCTGTAATAATATACCTGTGTATGTATGTATGTATGTATGTATCTATCTATCGAAACTATATATATATATATATATATATATATATATATATATATATATATATATATATATATATATATATATATATATATATATATATATATATATATATATATATATATATATATATATATATATATATATATATATATATATATATATATATATATATATATATATATATATATATATAGTTATACACACACACACACACACATACACACACACACACACACACACACACACATATATATATATATATATATATATATATATATATATATATATATATATATATATATATGTATATATACATACATACACACGTGTATATATATATATATATATATATATATATATATATATATATCATTATGTATCTGCCTATCAATCTAAATATCTATCTATCTATCTATCTATTTATCTATCGTCTATCTTTACGTTCTGAGTTCAAATTCCATCAAGGTTAACTTTGCCTTTCATCCTGTCGGGGTTGATGAATTAAGTACCAGTTACCGGGATCGATATAATCGACTTAATCCCTTTGTAAGTCCTTGTTTGTCCCCTCTATGTTTTACCCCATGATGGCAATAAAGAAATTAGAAACATTAGCATGTCGGACGAAATACTTAGCGGTATTTCGTCTGCCTTTATGCGCTGAGTTCAAATTACTCCGAGGTCGACTTTGCTTTTCATCCTTTCGGAGTCGATAAAATAATTAGCAGTTTCGTACGGTATTCCATCAAATCGACTGGACCCATCCCAACAATTCCGGGTCTTCTACACAGAGTAGAAAATCTTCTTCGAATTTCTCTACATTAAGATCTGTAATGTATGATCTTCTCTACTCTGATGACGGAAGTTCGCCTCGTCTAATGTTAATTGCCTCCATACAACCGCATATGTTGATGAACTAAAATATTATGGATCGTCGACAACATAGAAGCAGCTGTTTAATTTATAACACTTTTTTATTCTACTCCTTTAATTTGCTCTGCTATTTCTACTCACTGTACAATGGAACTAAACATTAAAACAAATATATATATATTTATACATAAAAATATTCATCATCTGACAGTTTCCACCCCTTGCTTTTCTCGTTTTGCATCTATACATATATACATATATTGTACTTGATTTATTTAATACATAGCTAATATTTGACGTTCCTAATTTCATTATCAGCATAGGTTCCTCTCAGTATATATATATATATATATATATATATATATATATATATATATATATATATATTTAACATATGACATATATCATACACATGTGAATGCACGCATATACACAAACATTGACACACATGCACAACCATAGAATATAATTTTATACTATAATATAATATCAGTTATGCGTGTTTACAAGCAATAAGGTATGGCAAATTTACCACGGTGGAAAATGGTTCCGAATCCGATAGTCGGTATATATTAACAACTAACGTATTAGATATCCTTGTCATTTACTTGCGTCATACAGCAAACGCGGATAGGAGCCATCGCACCATAGGATTTAGCATTAATCCTAGCTATTTCTACACATTCGGTAAATGAAATCACTTGTCCGATTTAGGACACTCAGATATTTCAAGTTTTAATGATACCAACAATTACGTACTATTAATGCCTCTTGAAACGTATGGAAATTAGTGTAGCTTTGTATGCTTATTTTTTCATTAGTTTCTATATTTAATGTATTATATGGTATTGAATGATCACAATGCAAACGAAATTTGAAGATAAGCTTTTAATTTTCAGGGGTTACGTAGAATTTACAAGATGTTTCAAACCTAGTATCGACAGTTTCTGTCGCAAGGGCTTCGACATGGATCACAGATGCACCGGCGTAAGTTTATTGTTCTTATTACAAATACATCTTCGGTTATGTCAAGTTAAAACTGGTTTCAATCTCAGAAAAGCATTCGTTTGGTAGAAGAAGATCATAAAATATCTACCGTCTTTGAAGAAACTTCAGACCAATATACGAGTTTGTTGCAGCATACATAACTCGAATGGTTTAAACGTATTGCTAACACCTTTTCAATATAGCCCGAATAACCATTACGAAGTTTTAACAAAAAGATGTTACCCAAATCAGTAAATAGTTGTTGCACAGAATCACTGTAATCGATGGACGTAGAAGTTATTTGAATTTCATTATTTAACACTCATATCTCATACAAGATACAAGATTCCTGGAATCGAATTTTTTTAGCTGGGAAGGTATAGTTTCAGATTTGAATAAAATTAATATCGCAAATATATTTTCAGTTCTGCTATATTACTTCACTCTCTCCTTAGTTCACTCTCTCCTTAGTTCACTCTCTCCGACCAACACCACCTTTAAGAGCAACCTCGAAGGGAATTTTTCATTTTTACTGCTTTTTCTAGTGTGCCGCCTTTTGTACTTCTATCCACGTTATCGTGCCTTTGTCATTTTATCCACGTTACCGTGCCTCCTTTTGTTGTTTTATCCACATTATAGTTCCTTCTTTTGTAGTGCCATCCACAATATCGTGCCTTATGTTGTGGTTCTAACAGCATTATCGTGCCTCTTTTGATAGTGCTAGACACATTATCGTGCCTCCTTTCGTAGGGCTAGCCGTATTATCTTCCCACGGTTTGTAGTGCTTTTGGGTCAGCTAGCTACCCTCAAAATATGTGAGATTGTTTCATCTTTGCTGCCTCACAACCTATTATTTACTTGGAAAATTGTGTAATTAGTTCTCGGAGCTTGCTCCTGGGCGCTGCATGTCAATGCCTCTTGTATCGTTTCATATAACTTTTTCTCAGCCATCTCCAAGTATTGGTGTTGTCGTTTCCTCCTATTCCTCTGAGGTATTGACCATGTACTGACTTCATTTACCAGTTGTTTATTCTTTACTCTTCGTCTTGATTCTTAAATGCCTGTTGGTACATCGCATTATTCGTTTGGCATTACATAGACAAGCAAGGATTCACTCTGATCTTTCATGTACCATCCCAGATTGTTCTTCTCATTGACAACTCAGACCATGCATCCTATGAGGCTCGCCTCCTTTTTTCCTTGACACACGTATCCGGTACGCATTGTGGATTCTCTTATTAAAAGCGACATATGAGCGTTCAGCTTTTTACCGAACGACTTGCAGAAGTGACTTGTTTATTCTGATCAAATGTTCGTGGCACACATTAATTTACTCTCACCTTTTTTGTTGTATTTGCAGAGTTTCGTGTTGTAGAGTTTACAATTTGCTTCAGTATATCACTAAATTTATTATTCGTTTTTATATATTCTCACTTTTTAGATGGGACGCATGTTAGTGAGGAAGTGACGTTCATTGATTCTATTAATCTATTCTATAGCAAATAATTATGGTAACCATGGCCCATTCTTGTGTAGATAAATGTTTCTGGTAAGCATTCCACTATCACGTTATTTTCACTTTTCTTTCAGGGCAAAAAAGGATACAGAATCATTGACACGGTACGTAATTTCAGGTTTTCTATGTACAGTATTTAGATGTTGAACAGACGCAGTAATTACCTTTCTATCTTACTCCAATAATATAAGTCTGTTTCTAATATGCTTATCAATAGAGGTACAGGCGTGGCTATGTTGTAAGAAGCTTGCTTACCAACTAAAAGGGTCTAGTACAGTCCCACTGGAACTCACATAGGGCAAATATTTTCTGCTATAGCCTTGGTCCAATCAAAGATTTGTGACTGAATATCGCACACAGAAATTAAAGAAGCCCGTAGTTCATATATATGCATCTATCTATCTATCTATCTATCTATCTATCTATATATGGGAGAATATACAACTAATAACAACAGACGAGGACAGGTGGTGTAAATAACACAAGTATATATTAGTATGACGCTCGGGAATACGGAAAGTCTTTGACGTTTCGAGCTACGGTCTTCAACAGAAAGAATACGGAGACAAGGAGAAAAACACGGAGAAAAAACATGAATAGTGTTCAGTCAACGGTCAATCACACACACATATATATATATATATATATATATATATATATATATATATATATATATATATATATATATGTTTATATACATATGTATGTTTGTGTGTTTGTACCCGTAAGCGTTTGACAAATGCCCGCGTTTAATTTCCCGTAACCTATGTGTTCGGCAAGAGAGAATGATAGATTATGTACCAAGCATAAAATGCAAAATGAATTAGACCAAAATTCCTTGAGGTGGTGACCTGGCATAGTCCCATTCTAGTGACTGAAACAAGCTAGAAGTTAAAAGATCTCTGCAAAGCAAAATGTTTCGCTGAGTTGATATAGCTTCAGATATGAATAAATTTAATATCGCAATAATATTTTGAATTCTGATACATTAAAAAAAAAGAATCACGAATATTTCTCTTTTTATTGTATCTTGCTTTGTTTCCTTTTGGAGTGTTAAAAATGTTTAAAGACACCACTTTTGTATAAACTCTAAATTTATTATTCGTTTTTCACTATTCTCAGTTTCTTGAATGGAACGCACCTAATTGTGCAAGTGAGATTCTTTGATTCTATTAATCTATTCTATAGTAAATGATTACGTTAACCACGCTCCATTCTGGAGTAGGTACATGAAATGTTAGTGGTAAGCAGTTCACTTTCCTTTTTCGCTCTTTCCATTCAGGACACTAAAAGTTCCAGCCACAAAGATAATGTACGTAATTGCATATTTTTTTTTATTGAATCAATTATTAGTAAATTATCTATGCTACTGCTTCCGACTGCTTACAGTATCTACATGTTGAACAGATGCTGTAATTACATTTCTGTCTTACTACAATAATATAAATCTATTACTAATATGCTTATGAATGGGCAGGCAGGCTTCCTTCTGTTGTAAGACAATTGCTTCCCAACTAAATGGTTGTGTAATCAGTCCCACTGCATGCCATATTGGGCAATTTTCTTCTGCTATAATCTTGGTCCGATCATACGCTAGTGAATGAATTTGGTACACGGTAACTGAGAGAGACACGGGGTACATTTATACGTACATATCTATGTGTTTATGTGTGTGCCTTTGTGTCTCTGCTTGTCCCTCCATTACCGATTGGCAACCATAATTCGTAGGTTTACGCCCTCGAAACTTAGCGGGTCAGCAATTGAATAAGGAGTAGGCTTCCGAAGAATAAGTAATGGCAACGACCTCTTCCACTAACGAACCCTTTAAGCATGTGCACCGGCATGGCCGCTGTAAAAATTGACTGAAAGAAATGAAAGAATAAAAGAATGAATTAAATACTATCGAGGTAAATAATATTAGAATCATTTTGTTCGTTCTGAAAATGAAGGATTTATATGAGAATAGTGTTAGACATTCTCTAAAAAGTGATTAAAACTTTCGTAACTTTATAGTAAAGGTCATAGTCTAACAGCGGATAGTTCAGGGGCAGATGTGTTTCAACATATAACATGTAAGTATCATCTCGGAGGTACAGAGTCTTACGGAATGCCATACTCTGTCTTCTCTTAAGCAAAAACATTTTTAACAGACAAGATAATACATCATTATCTCCTTTTCCCACTAGTTTCTTCGGAAAATAATGCACTGTTTTCTTAGGGAAGCTCTAAAGCATTTGATAAATGCAAAGATATTTTAACGAAATATTTGCATAATTCATATCACAATATTTTCCCCGTTTATGCATAACCTTTTTTACTATTCTTTTTACAGATGGCATCCCCAATATCAACAATCCTTACTGCACTTGTGGTGATATTATTTAAGAAGAACTAAATAAAGAAAATACTGTAATAAAGATTCCCAGTTTTAAACTGGTATTTTTTGTGATATTCCAGATATCTGAAATATGCCTTCAATAAATTATACTTTCGAATTTTCTTTAAAATTGTTTGATATTTGAGTATTCAGCAACGTGTACATATTAATACATATTAACGTACAGGTTTCATTTCGAGCATCATATATCTTTACTTATTCTTTGCCATTACGATTACTAGTTGTTGAAAGAACAATTTAAATCAATTATTACTTACCACATATTATCTACCTGATTGTTTCAAAAATGCATTAATGTTCAGGTGGGATATTTTATTTTTCCAATTACACACACCTTTTAGCCAATCAGCTAAATTTAGCAGGACAACTTGTATGTAAACACTTGAATATTCTGTTCACTATAAATTTAAGAGGTATATAGCATGTAGGTTCCATACTAGCACAACTCCGTTAAAATTAGCCTTAACATGACGACACATAGGAAGCAAATCAATACTGAAATGAATAAATTCTCAGATATAGAATACAAGCGTCAGATATCGTATAATACTTACAAAGACAAAAATGCGATGAAATTACACTCTGACTGAACCATCTGTTACATTATATTGCATTGTTTGAGATAAAATAACGAAGAAGTAAAGCGACGAAACACAAATTGAAAAGGAAGTGAAACACACATAATCAGAACCACGATTCTATTGGAAACGCTATGATAAGGATACTCATTCTTATTGCAATTCTTATATCGCGTGAGTAATATTATTACCTTAGCAGGAACTGTAAAAGCTAAATTGCAACACACACACACACACACACACACACACACACACACACACACATATATATATATATATATATATATATAATATTAGTGATACAAATCCAAAATTACAGGTAAAAACTCAATTAAAATCAATTTATTAAAAATTGAAATTATATTAAGTTTCACAGTATTAAATATATACATATATATACATATATATATAGTTTTATGGAAAAGAAACAAGGTTCATGGACTCATCGATGAAAATCCACTGTCACATATAGAAACATTAATAAGTAAAAGCACAGTAAATAGATATAATATAGTGGAATATACGTATTATAGTTGCACCCACGTTACACGAGGAAAGCCATTCCCAAGAAGACTTACTGAAATGATTAATTACTGTTGCCGTGTAATGTCCTTATATGTCGTTTAAGGCCAGGCGAACTTTTGCACATTTTCTTACAACCTGCACAAGTGTGCTGGCTGCCATGAGAATCAAGTGCCCACCATATGCACTCTTTTAGCATGTCGTGTTAGACCTTCCACAATTTACACATGTTCCATTGTGAATTTGAATAGCCACTCCACTGTCGATTTCTGTGAGTTATTCGATGGCTCACCAGGCCGGCACGACTCAAATACCTCCTCCCATATACAATCTCTCACTTTCCACGGGTTCTCCCTTCTAAGCCAACTCCGAATTCTCTCATAAACCAATGTCCTTGGGGAGAGCCTTATTATATGCCGTCAGATTTGCCTAGAGTGACACAGCGAAATATGATTGTATCCTGCCCCAATAAATTTAGATGCATATACCTCAAGGATATAACGCATTTATGAACTAGCCGCATTAAATGATTAATTAAAAGAAAAGGAAATCAACTAAAAAGGAAAAGCAAAAAAAAAAAGCAGAAAGCAAGTTAATTAAAGCTGAAACAGAATTAATAATGAAAGTTAGATTTACCCTATTTCAACAGCATATTAAAAATAACTTCATTAAATATTTCATTTAAAAATTAACGTATACGAAATATAAATTCGACCTCGCATGAAATTGAACTCAGAACGTATAGACAGACAAGATACCGTGAATAATTACGCCCGGTGAACTAACGCTTCTGCCAGCTCACAATTTTACATTACAAACATTCATTTTTAGAAATATATTCTTCAAATTATTGTGTGGGGTGGTACTCCCTTTGTGACTCCCTCACTTATTTTGCATTTCATGACATTTTACCTCATAACATTTTTTTCTACTAATTTTTGTTAAATGTGTCTAGCGATTCTGAATTCCTCATGCATTTTTCTATCATTTAAGCCTAAGAAAACTATAGATTTATTTAAAATTAAAATATTTATGTTAAATGAATATAAAAACCTGCCGAACAATTACTCTGTGCTGATGAAGGGAAATAACCCGGAAATCTCGATATACAGATATTGTTTTCAGCTGAGTGGGGATCCTAGATTCCCTTGTTCGAGGCTAAATTACAGCAGCATTCCTCCTAAACCAGAACTGCCATGTTATGTTGGCAAATGATCTTTACTCCAAAGTACTGTTGCAGAATATCTCTAGTTGTGAGATTTAGAAATAGTAATTTTCTCAAGTAGCGACATGTTGAAAATTTTATTTCATAATACAGTTTTGCTGTGGGCCTATACGCTATGAAAAGAAATCTATATTTTTCACTTTCTAGATGCTGCAACCTCAGAGTTCACTTGGAAAGAGTGCCAAGGATTGGGTAAACAAAGATGTTATTATCAATATAGCCAGTACATATCCAGCAGAAGAGATTGTGGGTATGAAATATATTATTTCTAAGATACATATTATACAAACGTATTACATAACATACAGATACTGATCCAGATATCAATAAATCTATGTATCAATTGCTCTAACAATCTATTCGTATTCTATAAATTAAATAGCAGTTTTGTACTGAGGTCGATCTAATCGATTGTTCCCTCTTCCCAAAAAATTCGTGTCTTTTGCCTAGAGTATAAAAATGGTCTTTGAATTTCTCTGCGTTAATATCTGAAATATCTGAAATGTAAGATCTTCTATATACTGATGACGGAGGAGCGTCACGTCCAACGTTAATTGCATTCATACGGCAACATATTTTGATGAACTACGTGTCTCCTTATTGTACCTTGCCGACAACCTAGAACCAGCCGTTTGACTTGTTATAACTTTTTTCCACTCCTTTAATTTGCTTTGTGATATTTAGGACACTTGTGATATTTAGGACATTCCCATATTTCAAAAGTCTAATGATAGCTACGACTATGTCATATCAGTGCCGCTTCAAACGTATGGAAATTAGTGTTGCTTTGAATCCTTACATTCTCATTACATTATATAGTTAAAGTATTGAATCGTCTAAAATGATGATATTGTAAACGACATTTGCAAGATAAGCTTTAAATTTCCAGAGGTTACAAGGACTTTTTGAAATGTTTCACTCCTAATGTCGAACGTTCATGCCATAGCCGCTTCAAGAGGAATCACTGGTGCTACCACGTAAGTTTCTTAACCTTCCTATAAATACTTATGCGATTATGCATAAAGTTGAAGCTGGTTTTAACCAAAAAAAAAAAAAAAAAACAACGTCTGTCAGAAGATGATCGTGAAATATCTATCGTCTGTTAAAAAAAAAATACTAATACGGGTTTCAAACTATTTCTAACAAGTTTTCAATAACAAATATGTTGCTGAAATCACGAAATGCTTGTTTCACACAATCATTCCAATTGACAAACGTGTCAGTGGTTTGAATTTCATTATTTAACACTCACATCTCGGGTACATTCTACATAGATTATTGACATGCTTCCCCGCCAAAGGATTCCGTGATCCGTCGTAGTACGTGCCAATGTCGGGAAATCTCTTTCACTATAAAGTATACGCATATATATATATATATATATATATATATATATATATATATATATATATATATAGACATGCAGGAAATAAATAGACATCTTTAAGTTTCAAGTCTTTTACTTTATACGCAAAGCGAACAACTGTAATGTAATCGATAGGTAGGACTACATACGTTAATATTTAGTTGACATTCCTTTTGCAGTTTTTAATTCAGAAACTCTTTTTGGCATTGAACTGATGAGCTTTGTGATTTTCTCTTGTAGAATTTTTGCCTACTTTTCACGCAAAAATCGTAAAAAATTCAAAATTAGATTGAGGTTTCTATCGAGATTTTCGTATAGCTCTATCTAATATGCTCCAAGGATTTTCAATTGGGTTCATGTCAGGAGATTTGCTCGGCGAAGGAAGCTTTTTGATCCTATTTTCAGTCACCCATTAGTGATTCCGTTTCGCTGTGTGGCATGCAGCCCCATCTTCCATTAATAAAAAAAAAACTCAATTTCCGTTGTGATATCGTGTTAATACATCGGAAGTAGTTCGTAGACTTGGTCTTCGGCAAGTGACAATGAGAGATTAAGTACCAAGCATAAAATGCAAAATAAATCCGACTAAAGTTTCTTGATGTGGTGCCATGTCATAGCCTCAGTCTAATGACTGAAACAATATAGAAGATACAAGATTACTGCAAAGCAAATTTCTTCACTCGGATGTTAAAGCTTCAGATATGAATAAACTTAATATCGCAAAAATATATTTAATTGTGATACCTTAAAGAAAATTCTAAAACATTTCTTTTTTGTTGTATCTTGCAGAGTTCATGTTGTAGAGTTTACAAAATTCTATACAATGCCATTTATGTATAAACCCTGAATCTATCTTTTAGTTTTTATATATTCTCACATTATTGGATGGAACGCATCTAATTCAGGAAGTGAGTTCCATTGATTCTAATAATCTCTTCTAAAGTAAATGATCATGATAACCCCAAACCATTCTAGTGTAGATAAATTAAATGTTACCGATAATAATTTCACATTCGTCTTATTCGCATTTTTTTCTTTCAGGCCACTAACAATTCCAGAAACAATAAGGTACGTAATTTCACGTGATTAAATATTTACAACAATGGTTAAAATCTTACAGTGGATAGCTCAGCGGCAGATGTCTTTCAACATATAGAATATAGGTATCATCTGGGATGTACCACGTGGACCAAATTCACACTGAGAAGGAATTCTCTGCCTTCTGTCAAGCTAAAATTCTTTTTAACTGGTACATCATTCTCTCATTTTCTCATTTGTTTCTTTGGCAAAAAATGCATTGTTTTGTCAAGTAAGCTCCAAAGCATTTCATAAACGCAAAGATATTTTAACGAAATATTTGCATAATTCATATCACAATACTTTCTCCATTTATGCATAATCTTCTTCATGATTCATTTTACAGATGGCATCCCCAATATCAACAATCCTTACTGCACTTCTGGTGATATTATTTAAGAAAAACCAAATAAATAAATTGCTGCAATACAAATTCGATGTTTTGATTTTGTATTTCTTTTGATTTTCCAAATATTTGAAATGTCTTCAAAAAAATTATAGTCTCATATTTGCGTTTATATTGTTTGATATTTGAGTATTTAGCAACGTTTACGGATTAACACATATTAACGTATAAGTTTTATTTCAAAGACAAAATATATTACTTATTCATTGCCCTAACGATTATTAATTGATGAAACGTCACTTTATATGTATTGAAATAAACGTGTCTCAATGTGTTTAGGTAAAGATATGTTTTGAAAATCTTAACTAAATTATATTTGATACTTAATGTGTAAAAATTCGTCTCATATTTTCTCTTGTGATATCGGAATCTCACAAAATACGAATAGGCATGTATTTTTATCTAACATTATATTGTACTTCATCGAGCAATTTCGAAAGAGGTATTAAGGGTAGACAAAAGAGGTGTGGATATTACCACAAAAGAGCTGTTGATAATACCACAAGAAATTCTTAGATCTCCGGCATTGAGAGATTCATTGTCACTTGTCAAAATCAGAGTGGTTCTCCATGATCTCATACTTACAGATAAGAAGCATCTCTAATTTATAAATTTCCAAACATTTCGTAATCCATTTAGCTAGTATACTTTTGAAAGATTTTTTTAGTCTATTCAGGCAATCGACAAGTTCTTCTGTTCTTTTTAACAGTGGCTGATGTTCATCTTATTGATGAGTAACCGATTTTTACAAACATAGGACCCGTGTTTACAGACTTTCGGTCCATAAGGGAAGATGCCGTATTGTATTTGAAAAAGCATTAATTCACTTCTTTTAATTGCACAGAATTCACTGTCAAAGGTGTTATCCCTATCTTCCTGTAAAACTAGATTGCGTTATTTTTAAAATTGTTGTTATCCTTGACGAATACCTGGCTATGCGGGCATCTTAAGCACGTACTGTTTGCTTGAGAGTTTGTAGGGAGGTTTCGATGTCAAGTATGGTTTTCATATATATTTTCTTTAATTTTCAGATTTCTGTTGATTTGATATTCTTGTCAATCATTCTATGTGAGACATATGTAACTGGATTTGTGGTTGAATACGTTCTTGCCAACTAGGATTTTGTGGGAATGTTGTCGTTTTCTCTTCTTTTCACAACATAGTGGGGTTGCGATATTCTCGGATTCATACTTCAGTTCGTTGAGGTCTGTAATATCAACATCTGGAATATTTTGCTCAATATGAATGTATCAAGTATATATTAATTAGGTTTCATACAAGCTTATCTCCATTCCATTTTGCTTTAGCATGTCGATACATAGAGAGCAAATGAATACTGAATATGCTACATTCTCACATAAACCATATAAACGTCAAATATTGTACATTACATATGAAAATACAAAAAGATTATAAGGACATTACACTCTCAATAAAACATCTGTTACATTATATTGCATCGTGTAAGATAAAGTAACGAAGAAGTGAATCGAGGAAAGAAAACTAACAAGGAACTGAAACATACAACATCAGAACTAGTATTTTACAGGAAACACCATGCACAGTATATCTATCCTTATTGTTCTTCTTATATCCGGTAAGTAATATTATTTCATTAACAGGAAGCGTAACATCTAAATTGCAATACTTTCATGAAAATATATATATATATATATATGTACATGCATATATTTATATATGTACGTATATATATATATATATATATATATATATATATATATATATATATATATATATATATATATATATATATATATATATATATATAAATATATATATATATATATATATATATATATATATATATATATATATATATATATATATATATATATATATATATATATATATATATATATATATATATATATATATATATATATATATGTATATATATATATATATATATATATATATATATATATATATATATATATATATATATATATATATATATATATATATATATATTGGGGTAAACAAGAGAAAGAAAGTGCTTCTCTATGCTCCCCAAATACTTCTCAACACTTAGGCATTATTGACATCACATCTATTTTGTGTTTGCTCTTCTAGCATTAATTCACTAAGATTAATACTCTATCTATTTACCAGATACCCATTAGAACTGATTTTTATCATAAATCATTACATGCTATGTTTTTACACTTTTTCATATCTATAGTTACAGATGTAAATAGGTGGCCATACTAAATATTTCTAATATATTGTAGTAAAAAATCGGCCACAATTCTTAATATAAAAAAATAAGTTAATCACATATATTTCTCTTTCTGTTTCTTTTGCACTCTCGCTATTATTACATCAAAACATTATATCCGATGCCCGTATAAAATATTTTTAACGTAATTAATGTATAACTGAAAACGCTGTCATATTCTCCACTTATTTCCACATTCTTAACGATTACCAAAATTACTTCTAATTCACTATATTTGCAAATCCATAAATTAGATACTTATCATACATTCTAATCTATATCATTAGAACTCAATTGTATATTAATGTATAAAAAATACCCCATTGCCTATTTCTTTCTATATTCGTTTATTTACATAACCATACACAAGCATACTATCGTATAAATAAAAACCCTCACTCTCCAATAGCACAATTTTATTTATTAATTTCACTTTTATTCTGATCCCTATTTTCCTTTTTATTATTATTCTAATTCATATTATTTCTCATTTTTTATTAATCTATATTCATCCATTTGCTCAAAAAACACATATGACACCCCTAGGTGTTCTTTTATTTTTGGGGATACTTCAGCTGATTTTGTTTTATTTACTTATTTTATTCAATATTATATTTTTGTTAACGTTATACTTGTTAGAGGTCTTTTCTGTTTATTTTTATTTTGTCGATATTTTTAATCATTTAGTATTTTTACTGTCATTTTTATATTATTTATCTGTACCTTATTTTTGAGTTTTATGGCTATATTATTGATCTCGTTATATTATTAAACCGTTTTCAAATTATAATAGTATATATAGTTTACACTATATTTGCAAATGAAACCCATCAAAGAAATACACTTTCAATATTTGTATTACAAATGTTTGCCCATTAATACTCTGTTCTTAGCTCTAAAGAAAAACTGATCATCTAACTTCCATGAGATCTATATCAACGCCAAAGAATTCCTCAATCCTGTGTCTTCCTTTCCCTCAAATTTGTTAGAAACAATTAATGACATTTTCAAAAATATATTTCCTTATGGATTTCTAATAAGATTTGATGTTGTAGAATACGATATAAAAAAGAAATATACTTACTTTCTCTTTGTAGATGCCGCCACCTCCTACATCTCTTGGAATGAGTGCAAAGCTATGGGTAAAGAAACATGTCGTCCTCAATTTTTCCAGTACGCATCCAGCAGAAAAGACTGTGGGTATGAAATATATTATTTCTACGATAGTTATTATACAATATTTTTACAAAATCATAGAGATATTGATCAAAATACCAATAACTAAATCGATCAGTCTCTCTATCTATCAGGTCATCCCATAAGTGGGGTCGATCTAATTGACAGGTCGTTTTCCCATAACATGTCGGGCCTTTTGCCTAGAGTAGGACAAATTCTTTGAACATTTCTTCATTAAGATCTTTTATACCCTGATGACGGAGGTACGTCTCATCCAATGTTAGCTGCATCCATTAGGCCGCATATTTATATGAAATACACGGCTCATTATTATGGATTGCTGACACCCTAGAAACAGCTATTTGATTTATCACAACTTTCTTCCGCACCTTTAATTTGCTCTGTCATCTGTATTCTCTGCTGGCTGGAACTATCAATAAAAATGTCGACATATTTATACATAAAAAGAAGATCATCATCTGAAAGTTTCAATCTTTTGTTTCCTCTCGTTTTGCTTGTATACATATATTGTAATTGACGTATTTAATATATCGGATATACTTGATGTTCCTAATGTAATCTTCCGCATAATTTCCTCTCTATATACATAACATTTAATAATATCATACACACACACGCACACAATACAAATACACACACATGTACACACACACACACACTCACACACACACACACACACACACACACACACACACACACACACACACACACAATAAGAGTTTCTGATATACTAGAATAAAATACCATATATGCGGGTTTGCAAGCAATAATAGGTGCCAAATTTGCCGGTGTGGAAAATGGTTCCAAAACAGATGGTCGTTATATATAAATAACGCATGTATTAGATATAGTTGTCATTTTCCCTCCCTATGTAGCAAACGCTGATAGGCGCTATAGCACCATTCGATTAAGGTTTATTCCTTGCTATTTGTACACAGCACGCAAATAAAACACTTGCACGATGTAGAACATTCACGCATTTTAGAATTCTAACAATACCTACGATTCTGTCCGATTGGTGTCACATGTACCACATGGAAATTAGTGTTGCTTCGAATGCTTATTTTCTCTTTAATTTATATTGTTTAAGTAGTGTACGGTATTGAATGATTGCATTGTAAAAGAAATTTAAAGATAAGCTTAAAACTTTCAGTGGTTACAAAGACTTTCTGGAGTGTTTCCCTCCGTCTATCGAACCTTCATGCCATGCCGGCTTCAAGAGGATACACTGGTGCTTCGTAAGTTTCTTTTATACTTCTTCGATTATGCATAAAGTTAAAGCAGGTTTTAACCAAAGAAAAACATACGTTTGGTAGATCATAAAATATCTATCGTCTGTGAAAACATAAATACCAATACCTATTAAATAATATACGGTTAAATTGCAGCTTACAAAAACACGGCTGATTGTAAGGTATTGCTAAAAGGTTTTCAAAATGGCCCCAATGACCATTATGAAGTTTTAACAATGAGGTTATTGCTCAAATCACGAAATATTTGTTGCACACAGTCGATCGATGTCGTATTGGTTCGAGTTTCATTATTTAGCACTCATATCTGGGGTAAAATTCTACATAGATTATACACATGCATCCCCACCATATAATTCCGGATTTCCTCATACTGCTAGGCACTCTGGAGAAATGTCTTCGACTGTAATATATGTGTATACGCATATATATATATATCTATATCTATATCTATCTATATATATATATATATATATATATATATATATATATATATATATATATATATATATATATATATATATATATATATATATATGTGTGTGTATGTATATATGTATATGCATATGTATGAGAGTATCTTGCAGAGTTTGATGTTGTGGTGTTTACAAAATATCTAACGATGTAATTTATGTACAAAACCTAAATTTACTTTTAATCCTTTATATATTCTTAGGAAACGCATCTTATTGAGCAATTAAATTTCATTGATTCTATTAATTTCTTCTATAGCAAACGATAGTTGTCACCCCACCCCATTTTACTGTAGATAAATTAAATGTTATTGGTAGACATTTCAATTTCACCATATTTGCTCTTTCCATTCAGAACGTTAAAAATTCCAGAAACAATGATAAGGTACGTAGTTTCATGTTTTCTATTGAAACAATAATTACTAAATTCAGTTCTGTTTACGTAGTGGTTAAGTGCACAGGCTACAAACCACAAGATTCCGATTTCCATTCCAACTAGTGACCTCATTAGTGATAATAATAATAATAATAATAATAATAATAATAATAATAATAATAATAATAATAATAATAATAATAATAATAATAATAATAATAGGTATAATAAAAAAATATTCAGACAAATACATAACAAAAATACCAGGACTTACAAATATATATAACATACAGAAAATTGCACTACTGGGTACTGCACACATTCTACGCAAAACACTTTCAATACAGTAAACATAAGAGCACCACAGCAAACCACAGCACATACCCAAGGCGCACAGAGCTGCGCTCGGTAGTGAAGTGAAAGCACGTTATAAAAATAAAACTACTGAACAATAATAATAATAATAATAATAATAATAATAACATCGAAAATTACGTTAGGAATGAGCACCCAGTTTCGAAATTTCCCCAAGACACCTGATGAAGGCTGGAGTGTATATTAGGGGAAACCTTGAGTTAACAGCAAACAAGATGAGGACAAATATCCGTCAAATGTACATAATGTAACTAACTATTAAATTATCTATGATACTACTACCGATTGACTACAGTATCTAGATGTTGAACATACGCTCTGATTACATTTCTATCTTACTACAATAGTATAAATCTATTACTACTATACATATCAATAGATACGCAGGCGTGGCTATGTTGAAAGGAGCTTGCTTCACAACTAAATAGTTCCATGTTCAGTCCCATTGCATGTCACATATAGCAAATGTTGTTTGCTATAACTTTGGTACGACCAAAGATTTGTGAATGAATTTGGTACACGTAAACTTAAAGACGTGGTACATATATGTTTATGTGTGTGTCTTTGTATCTCTGTTTGTCCCTCCATTATCGCTTGCCAACAGGTATTGGTATGTTTAACTCACCGAAAATTTGCCGGTCAGCCATTAAATAAGAAGTAGGTTTATAGAGTATACGTACTAGTAACAATTTCTTCGTCTAACGAACATATTAAGCTTCTGCTCCTGCATCGCCATTGCAAAGAATAAAGAATTGATTAAATACTATGGGGGTAAAATGATATGAGAGGCATTTTGTTCGTTCCGAAAATGAAGGATTTACTTCAGAATAATGTTAGGCATTCACGAAAAGTAATTAAATATTTTGTAACATTATAGCAAAGATTAGAAGCTTACAATGGACAGCTCGGCGACAGATGTGTTTCAACTCAAAGCATGTAGGTATCATGTGGCATGTACAGAGTGGACCGAATTCGCACTGCCTTACGGAATGGCATACTCTGTCTTCTCTCAAGCAAAAGCATTTTTAACCGACCAGATAATACATCATTCTCTCATTTTCCTACTTGTTTCTTCGCCAAATAATGCATAGTTTTGTTAGGTAAGCTCCAAAGCATTTCCTAAATACAAAAATATTGTAACGAAATATGCATAATCTTTTTCACTATTTTTTTTTTTTTACAGATGGCATCTCCATTATCAACAATTGTTTCTGCCTTTCTGGTTATAATTTTCATGCACAACTAAATAAAGCAAATATTCCGATAATGAGTGTCTGTTTTCATTTGGTATTTTTTTTATATTGCAAATGTCTCAAATTTGTCTTCAAAAATTTATAGTTTCATATTTGAGAATTCAGGAAGTAAATTACACATTAAAACCTGAGTATTATTTTGACAATGTTAGTTGAATGAATCAAATATTTTCCGATAGATTCATCACACCAAGTATTATACAGGAAAATGGTTAGTTTGTACACCTCCTGGAATGAGGATTCTGCTACCTGAAAAGTTGATTACTCGAAATCAAAAATTTAGGACAGTTTTATGATTACGTAATGAAATTAATTCGGAAGTACACTCTCGCACACACACATATACATGCACATACAGAGTCACACATACGCAGGTACGCACACGTACAAAAAATAGTTATATACACCAACAATATCAGCAGCAAGAATAGCAGTTGATACAAAATTAACGATGTTGAAATTATAAGCTGTAGGAGAGACACGTTAGAAAGCAAGTCATTGGGCTTGGGACAAAATCAACTAATTACGTCAAGCTGTCTCTAAACAGCAAAAAAGAAAATCGACCCGGGCGAACCAGATTATATTTGTGACGGGGAGGACAATACAAATTGCCACTCAAACCTACATTTTGTTATAACTACACTGAGGATGTTGAATTTTGGTTGTGCCGTGTAAAACCGCGCCCTTAGCAGCAGCAAATGAGGCGTTGGTGGGGCGAACTGTTAACGATATATGGGCAGATCTAGAACACGTCACCAGAAACTGGAGGTTTTCTGAAATACTCAAATAGCTCACATTAGCCACAGGGATATAATCGCCATCCAACATTTTAGATTGACATACCTGATGCGCTTAGATTGATTTGGAACTAATAGTGACAACAGGGACTTCAAAAATATAAGGCACTATTATCGTAGCAAGTATTCGATAATCGCTACTACATATTCACATGTGGGATTTCCAATATCGTTAATCGATATAGAGCTACATCTGTGTGTGCTTGGATAAATATTCTTAAGAAAGAACTACTTTCTATATATCAATAGATGCTTGTATATATGCACACACACACATACACACACACACACACACACACACACATATATATATATATATATATATATATATATATATATATATATATATATATATATAATTATATATATATATATATATATATATATATATATATATGTGTGTGTGTATATATATATATATATATATATATATATATATATATATATATATATATATATATATATATATATATATACATGTTTATGTATGTGTATATGTATACGCACACATACATATAACTAGGTCACGAGTGTGGCGGCATGTTCTCAGGGGTCTTATTGCCAATACTAACCAATTCTCTTGCACTCTTTTCCTCTCTTCACATAGACACTCACTGTAATAGTGAACATCAGCAGTTCACACCTGACACACAGTTGTATCCAAAATGTAACAGCCTTGACGCGCCGAGTCTCAATATTAAACAGTATGGAATAAGCCAAAATAAATATGCACATTTATTTTAGAATGTCACATATACAATAATCATTGTCAAATATATCACTATTCGATAGGAAAATATATATTTTGGACCAAACATGTGTTACATCATACATATATGTAATTATACATACACAGATACATACATACATATACATATATATACATACATACATACACACATACACACAGGCACACACACATACACACACACACACACACACACACACACACACACATATATATATATATATATATATATATATATATATATATATATATAAATTCATAAGAATGGTACAACAAGGTATCGATATATATGTATGTATGTACGTATGTATGTATGTATGTATGTATGTACGTATACCTATATTTAAAATTACGCTATCTCCAGATGACTTCTACATGATTAGACTTATTTATACAGAGGCAGCGACATGATAAAATTGTCCACTTTTACTTTACTGCTTTGTGTTGGTGAGTAGGCGTATTAAGTATTCCATTGGTACTTCATTAGTATTCCATAAATACTCCATTGGTATTCCATAGGTATTCCATGAGTATTCCAGTGCACTTAAGCACCTAAAATGGCGATGATTAAATCAATCAGCAAATGTATCTCTATAGCTTTCAGATTGTAGAGCTATCATAATACCTCTCCGTTTATTGATATTTTTCGTCCTACCACTTTAAATATTTATCGACAGATCGACAGATTTATTAGTCTCCCACTAATAAATCTGTCGATTGCTTCTCTGAATATTTCGCTTATTATTTTCAACAATATGTTTATATATACTTAATAATTTATTATTCGCTTACTTTTGATTTACACGCTTTATCCTTTTAACACAATCTTATATCGATTTCCTTTTTCTTTTTTTCTTTTGTTTTCATTCAATCTTTAGTTAATTATAATTATTTACTCTCATTATATTTCTTGTATTCCCATTTAGATCTACTTATTTGCTTACTATTTCTATATTCTATGAGCTATCTCTGTACTTCACTCCCAACGCACTTATAATAACTTCCAACTATCCAAGTTTATATAATGCAAGCGGTTAAGCATCCGGTTTCATGTCGATCACACACTATATCATTCCAGCAAACACAACGGTGAAACTTACGTAGGTAACCAATAGTCAAAGCTTCAATCTATTATTATTTCATATTATGGACATTTCAGTTTATCATAATTTATGCACAATGCACATATACAATTACATACCTAACCGTTATTCTTAGAATGCGTTTCAAAGCAGCGCCCATTACTACATGAAATAGTCAAATTCGCCGAAACGATATGACGAATATTCTACCGAAAGTAATGATGAATTCGTCATATATTTACGTGACATTTGACATAGGTATAATTTTTTACTATGTGATTGTTGTTTCATTTGTGGCAAACTATGAAGGAGAGAAATATAAATTCATTTGAGTTACAAGTGAAGGTCTTTATAACTATAACAACGACATTGACTGGATGTCATTAAGAGCGTGCTATATTTAGTTATTGTAATAATAAGGATGTGCCGTGAGATGAAGGCGTTGTCGATATTGTGCAATGTATTTGACCAAACATAAAAATATTAGAATCAATGTACGAGAAATCAAAGCAGTCAAATAAAATAATTGGTGTCAAAATCTCACAAAACTTCTACTTTAGCAACTTCAAGCTTCAATTACAAACAATATTATGGTACAGCAACAGTTTCCACCATCTAAACTTTCAGATTTATTTTCCTGTATGATGATGGAAGAAATGAATTACACCGTTCAAATAGCTTAGTATTGGTACGGAAAAGTTCAACTTGATATAAACAAAAGAGATTTTATTTTCTATGTATAGGTGCAGCAACCGCGGGCTCAGACGCTTGGAATGCTTGCGTGGATAAAGCAAAGAAAGTTGGCCCCCATGAAATAAGAGGTTATCTGAGAACGTCCGAGGAGTGCAGGCATGCATCGTATAAATGTCAAAGATAAATATCACATATATTTGCAATCAAATGCTAACAAAACCATCGTAAGAAGAGTATACATATCTATGTTTCACTAACACACAAAATTTGTATATGCTATCTCGTTAAAATTAACCCTCTTTCGCAAGAACTTTTTTGGGCTCTTCGTAGATATAAATGGCAAATTAAGGTATATACCTCTTCATACAAAAAAATGATGCCCACCGTATTGTGCGTGAAGCGCTGATTATTTCAAGAAGCAATAACGAAACCTTGTCGCCAGCTTCAATAAAATCAAGAAGAGTAATTCGAAGTTGCTGGATGATATTGTGTGGTATCTTAAGGAGAATAAGATCTCATAAATATGGTTTTACTTCGTCCATAATAAGATATGCACAATCGTAAAAGGTCCTTTCCAGGAAATGCAGAATTTCTGTCTACCTTGTGGACAATGTTTTGTGAGGTGAGAACATTTATTATTTATTATCAAATTATATATTATAATTTATACTTACGATATTTGTCAATTTAAAAAGAAAATTCATCGGTTAAGATCATTTTCTTCGTCATGCCACAACCTGGAATTCTACATGCAATAGTAAATTGATAAGTAAGTTTGTACTTGAATACAAACGCGGAACTTTGAATAAGGATAATACATGTATAATATAGTAGATAACAGTGAGGTACATGTTAACAAATATTCAGAAAAACCAACTGGAAAAGGAAATATTTGCATGAAGGGAAGAAATGGCATGAAAAGTAGAGCAGAGGCAAATTAGGATTCAGTTATAGCAGAAACGCCAAGGAACAATCCGGGTGGAAAGGAAAGATAGTGACTGCACTAATAGGCACAATGTGAAACAAAATAAGAATAGGAATAATATCAAAGAAGGCAAGGTTCCAAAACACGAAATTGAATGATGCAACTGTAGAAACAGAAATTAACGTCATATATATCGAATAGAATTGACATTATTATTTTATTTCATACGTAGAAATTGAATATTCGGGTTGTAAACGATCTTTCAAAATTATTTTTTTGTTATTCCAGTAGTTACGACGCCCTCTTGAAATGTTTTACACCTGACACCCACGCTAGATGTTACTTATTGTTCGGAATGGCTCACTCGTGCGAGGTACATAGTTGTAATATCTACTTATTGATCTTTCATTTTGTGCTAAATTAAATGTAACTCCTAAAAGAAAAGCTGTCTTTCTGTAATCTGATATCTGTTAACTCATTCTGAAATATCTGTTGACTCATTGTGAGAAACACAGTATAGTGTTTACTTGCGGAATATACATCCTCCTGCATGCTTTAAATTGATATTCTTAACAAGATTTTAAATAGCACTATTATCTAATATATGGTTTGTGTGTCAATGCTGTTGTTATGATAAATATATAAAGTTAACTTACGATTGTAACCGAGAGACGTGGGTGTGAATAAAATTATCATAAATACACAGTCGACGTCTCAGATATTCCACATAGATTATAAACACTACGATCATAGAAAGCAGTCAAATATGTATAATTCAAATACACTTTTTATTCTCCTTTTTCATTAAATTTTTGGTAATATATTATGATGCAGAGGTTTCAAGTATGTTATGCTGCAGGGATCACAAATTTAACTCAACGTTGTTAAAGAGTGTCCCACGTTTAATGTTGTGTATATCTTAAGTACAACCAATATACTGTAACAGAAATATTTCTAATGATATTGTCATTGTGAGGAAAGCGCTTCAATCTAAAACCATATTTTACTGCCGGTTAAAAGATAATAATTTATTTTTGAAATATATCACTACCGTTATGTTTCGTATCGCTGTTCACCGAATCGCTATCATGGAATTAACAGCTTGTGGGAGTTTACTACCATGATATTTAATCAACTACAGCAATTAATGTACACATGTGACAGTAAATTTAGTTCTTTGCCTGAACTATCACAGATCACATAAAAATACAGTAATGATAATTTGTAAGGATCATCCTAATTAATGTATATTTATGAAGATAAATTAAATACACTGTTGTAGCATTCACATTGCTGACACTTACTTTTTGCTTTGCTTTTTCAGTACAACTATCGCTATAGAAAGGTATGTGATTTGATATTAAGAATTGTATCAAAAATTAATGGGGTGTCTTCGATTCTACTTCCATTCTACACCAGTATCTATATATTAAAATGTTACAATGTTCTATCAAAACGTTTCCGACATAGGTTTGTAAGACACCGGCAGATGAGAGCACGGAGAGCAAGAACATACATGAGGAAGTGTGCCGAGTGACATTTCTGTGTTTACTTCGTGAAATTTTGGATTAAACTTGGAATCTTTGCTACAGAGATACTGAGCAGGCTTCGGTAAAATAACGTCGAAGAAGTTAGCAATATTGCGAGTGACGTAGATGCTTTATTAGCGGAAGAAATTCTCTGGAAGACGATGAGAGATCTGGAAGAAAGTCTTCCCCGGAAATAGGGCATTTTTCATAGAAAATTCGACTCCGAGGGCCAGACCGTCAATCGAGAGTTCAACTGTAACGTTTTAAAGCGTTTGAGGGAGGAATATTCGGTGAAAACGACTGGATCTCTGGAGCGCGAACAATTAGATTCTCACCGAGCTCTCCTCATTCGTAGTTTCTCACCAAAAACAACATGGTATTGTTTCTGTACCGGCACTCTTCGCCGGATTTAGCACTTGCAGACACTAGCTCAAATGTCGGCGTTTTAACACTAATGTCAAGGTCTAGAGCGAATTGCAGAGGGTCCTCGACTCGCTTTCAAAAACAAATTCCAGGCGAAACTAAAAGTTGTAGTAACGCTCTGACCGGTGTATTGCTGTACAAGGTGACTATTTCGAATAGGCCGGGAACCTTTTGATACAACCAATTGTTGTAGCCAAGATTACAATATTATTCCTCAATATTCATTCATTGTAAAGCAGATCCCTTAAACATTTTTCTTTAAGGATACCAATGCCTAACAACTTTGACGATAATTAAATGAGCCCTAGAATTACATAACTGTCAAATACCCATTCATGACTGTTGGATTAACAGGACAGGTGTGTAAAAATAATTAAAATATCATGCGAAGTTATACATGGCTGCGACAAACATATCTTAACAAGAGTAACGCGTTTATAAATATACAAATGAGATGAAATATCTATTAAAACCATTCTAATCTGAAAAAAAACAAAAAGGCTGGTACTACATAAGGATAGTAAAATCTACTCTCTTGAAAGTAATTGCATTTATCGTTAAATTTGGAAATTTCTAATATATTTAATCCGTAGGGCCCAAACTATTTCGCAACATCGTCTCTATCTTTCCATGATAGCATTAACGAAACTCAGCATTCACCTCTGCAGCAATTCGCTCTGTGATTTCCGTTTAGTCCAAACTGGTCAGTGCCACTAGGCGCATTATTATAATTTCTCCTCACTCCCTTTTCGGGAAATCAGTAAAATAGAAAAGACCAGCCAGTATTATTTTCCCACTATCATATTCAACAACCAAAAGCCAATGCACATGAGTGACAACAGAGGTTGGACTTTGCTTTAACTGGCACGTGATACCGAATGAATCTCGATAAGTAGTTTTACATCAAGCTGTGTGTGATAGAATACTGTGTGGTAGATTTTCAATTTTATGATATTTGCTTTTTGTTTTCAGTACCTTTTCAAAATAACCAATATAAGGTAAGTCATTTCATCTAAACTATCGCATCAATAAATACTCCGCTATCCTTGATACCGCCCCGATATTTCTTCAACATGTATATATAGAATAGCTCTTTTAGATATAACCGGAATACTACCATACGTTATTGAATCATTGTAATGCAGATTGATTAAACAATCTCTAATAAGGGATTCACGAGCTAATAACATTGGCAATTAGTAGAATATTACATTTGTAGAATTGTAATAATTGTATTTATTATAATTATAATTGCTTTATTATAATGAAGTTGAAACAAAGAACATTAGATTAGCATTCGAATAATCTTATGATCTTTGTTTTGATTTCATTATAATATATTTCCATTGCTAATAGGTTTATCAATATTCCATCGAGAGGAATTATCTATCAGAGTAACATTGACCGGCGCAGAAGCTACAGTCTACTGCAAGCTGCTATTCTTGTTATTAATTTTGTCGCAAATTTGAGAACTTCTGCTATCTTCAGCAGTTGTAGAGAGGCGGTAAGATTTTCGCATCATTCCCGCCATCATTAACATGACAGATTTACCAGAGTGAATTACGTGATGGTGATGTTTTTTTTCTCACCGACGATGTTCAACCGACGTTACTCTACTGTGTTCGACAAAGGCAAAAACAAACAATGCGCATGCTCGAAATGAAATATATAAAATGTCGATAATTTATCCCTCGCTCCGTGTACGTATGTTTGTGTATATATATATATATATATATATATATATATATATATATATATATATATATATATATATATATATATATATATATATATATATATACATATACATACATACACACACACATACACACACACACATATATATATATATATATATATATGTATGTATGTATGTATGTATGTATGAACATGGATTTATGTATACGTGCATATGCGTACGTTTGTCTCTGTGTATGCATATATCTACATCCCTGAATACTTCATTCCAGCTGCTTCAATATTTATGTAAATTGTAATTTTTCTATTCTGTTTATAGATTACATTTCAACCACCAACGAACCTTTCAGCACTTCTGGTTGCATTTCTAATGTATGAATGAAGAATATATTGTCATGACGATTTGCCACCGTTATTCTCTGCATGTTGTGATGCGTCAGCCTTGTGTTTCTGTATCGTTTTTTAATGAAAAGGATAGTTAAATACTCCAAACATATACTTACCTATTTGTTTTATTCTTTCTCAAAATTTCCAAATTTAACACCATCTACTGATTACACACTTGAAAAATATGGCTTCGTTGTTAAACTGAAGATTTATTATACTAAGATTTATTATATTTATTACCAGTCTTTAAACTTCTAAAGAGTGACAGCTTTAACTGTCGTAGACGATAATTATATGAGTCTATAATTATTATTCATCTACGAAGCTGATTTGTAGGATGTTTTAATCGAGACCAGTGCTCTTGAACCTTTTTTCACTTGAGGCACACTTACATTCATTTTAAAATTCGGCAGCTCACTTGAACTAAACGTATAGCTAAAAGTATTGGGAAAATACATATTCAGGATACACTGCGGTATACTTAGCATCGTCTCGTCACACTAGTATGCCGTGGCAGGCCGCAGGCCGGTTGCGGAACACCGTTCTAGACCGGAGGAATGAGCTGCAACAGCCCTTTGAAAATGCACATGCTTGTACAAAAAAACAACTTGTAACAGCTGACTGTTGTTCAGAATAGATTCGGGATGTGCATTTGATTTGCAAACTTAATATGCGATGAAATGTTCTAAATTGAGCGAACCCTCATCAGAATTTTAGGAATTGCTATAGATGTTTTATGTATGAACTTGTATGAAGCAAGTATTAATTTTTGATGGGTATAAGAGATTAAAAAACGGTAGAAAGTTTGTGAGACACGAGGAGAGGTTTGGGAGGGAGAGGGTCGGCAGAACAACAGTTCTCGTTGAGAAGACTGTCGTGTGACTATACAAACAATTAGGATACGGTTTTCAGTTGGTGTGGCAACTGTACACCGACCCCGACATGAAGACCTGAATATGTGCAGCAGAATGTGTGAAAAGTGTGTCCTCAAGGTGTTCAGTGAATAAATGAACGAAAGGTGCACATGATTATATCATACAGGGCACACCAATTATTGACCAAGTAAATAATTATAGAGCTATCATGATTCTGATGTATATATTCAGGTCCTTTTTAAATATTCATAACATGATCCAGTTAAACATCTAAATTTTAACTGTCTACAGATTAGTGCTGACAGCGATTTTGAGGACAACTCTACTTACGATATCAATGGTTTGCTTTTCCTAAATTCTCCGGAATGTGACTAACGAAGTCATGAGATATTCCCAAACCATCCTCACGGTATAGGCCAATACCGTGAGATGGGAAACTGGATCTCAGGGTATTTAAGTTAAAGATTGCTCATGCTCGCACTATCGTACGTCTCTTCTATGCATCGAAGAATGCATCAAAATCGGATTTTCAACCCATGCTGTGCTTAGTGTTTTTTCTGAAAAGGATGGTGAATTCGAAATCCATGTGGTGTATAATAGTATAAGTCTTTTCGAACACAATCTCCTTGACGTGCAACCGGTAATTCGCGAGAAAACGGGGCTTATCTCTTGTTTCTGTTCTCATAATTGTTTCGCTTATCAACACTACAATATATGTAGCCCTTAAAACGGTTTTAGTGTATTTACAGAGTATACCGAACTGTCTTACAGAGGATCTTGTTATTAGGACATCTCAATAAGGGATTGATACCAAAATTGTGAAGCGTGTTACGAAATAACAGGCTAATCAGATATGAGATAATAACAATTCAAAATAAACAACTATGAAAAAGGGCTCTTGTGCGTTCCAAGAGAATATAACCCTTGAAGGCGGCGAGCTGGCAGAATGGTTAGCACGCCGGGCGAAATGCTTAGCGGTATTTCGTCTCCCGTTACGTTCAGAGTTCAAATCCGCCGAGGTCGATTTTGCCTTTCATCTTTCGGGGTCGATTAAATAAGTACCAGTTACGCACTGGGGTCGATATAATCGACTTAATCCGTTTGTCTGTCCTTGTGTGTCCCCTCTGTGTGTAGCCCAATAAGAAACAGACTGACGTTTAATTTTACAGTAGACATACAAATAATTTGCATATAGATTTTAAAATAACACGTAGAATATCAATACATCTACAACACTTACACATATTATAGTTAAATAACAAACAACTAATAATTTGGTGAATTGTATTAAGTTTGCAGAGCTTCTTGATGAACACCATTTTGGTTTCTTTGTGGAGCATAAATAAACAAATTATTAAGATTACCGACTCTTGAGTTTCCCACATAAAACTGGCCATGGGAGAAAACTCGTTCCGGAAAGTTCAGAAACTCCGCAGGTAAGGAATACCACCGATTATTGCTCATTGCAAATCTCAGTTTCGACGGGAATTGCAGGCGCTCGCACTCGAAAGACATATCCGAGGAAATAAGCGGAATTCTAGAAGTGGATACCGGCTCACTGCTTGCTTTACCAGTCAAAATTGTTGTGTCCAAGACTGTTGGCATCATCTTCTTTACTATAAATCTTGTGTCATTTCAAAGCTTTGACGGTCGAAACTTCTAACTAGCGTAATTAGTGTCCGATTCTTGAGGTGCACGTTGTGACTTGGAAGGCCGGGTGGAGCAAGATTATTCAAGAATTCAACTGGATAGTTAACAGCTTCATCGGTGTTGAGGACAGCATCAATGAAATTATAGATGTCATGCTCACCTGGCAACTGTTCCAGGAGCTTGATGTTCAAATCATCAACTGCCACGTTCGTTGGAGCTACAAGGGCATGTCTTTTCAACCAATTGTGGCCTGTAAACTGATTCCTCAGGTTAGGAAACACGTTATTCATTAGTCCTTTAAATCAGATACCATATGAACAAAACGCAAACTTATCCGGCCATCATTCTCGCCAACCGAAGTGCCATTACTGACGTCCAACAGTTGATTTGAAAAGGTTCTGTCTGCATCATCAACACTGAGCTGCAGTCCTATATTAGTTGGGAATGTCAGATGTTATCCACTGCTACATAGGTAGAATAACTAGCATTTACCTCATTAGCTTTTGTCCCCTTTGGAACCAGATGAAGGGTTTATCTAAAGCCTCATGGAAGCAAATTTGTGGCAGTTTTTTTTATTAAACTTCAATGAGCCTTGTAACCAGCTTGACGATGTTTTAACATGTTTGCAAAGTTTCACGAAAATTTGTTAACGGGTGTAGACGGCAACTTGGCACAAACAGACATGCAAACACACAACCAAACCAAATATCCGTCAAATGTAAATAATGTACATACTTCCTCATCACTCAAATATAGAACTCTTATACTAAGATGTATTCTTAAGGTGCAAATCACGTATCATAACGAACTAAAAGTATTGAATAATAAAAGAAACGAGCCAAAACAGGGTAGGCAACGTATGGCTAACTCGATCGTTCTTTATGAGCGGTTTGCGTATTTCTCAACATATGAAACAATTAGCATCCGTTCAATGCATGTATCGTGCCCTATAAATAAATAATATTTATCTCTCATCAGATAGAGCGCTTATTTTGTTGAATTTTCTATCACGAGGCAGTACATTTTATATATGTATGTGCGTTGCTCTGTGTGTGTGTGTCTGTATATATATATATATATATATATATATATATATATATATATATATATATATATAGGTATGTATATATAGGTATTATATATGCGTGAGCGCGCATGTTTCTGCATGTGTGCCGGCGCACGCGTGTGTGTGCTACAATCATCAGTACGTGATCCATGTTGCAGGGGATCGGATTATGCAGACACACCAAGACCGTTTATGTATCTATGTTACGAAAGAGCACACCACTATTTCATGTCAATTCTTTGATGCTATGGCTTCATGCAGTCCCTTTGTATCCCTCCACACATGCAGCTGTAATGGGGACCGTAGGCGGTAACATATGGCACATTGTTTGTCCTGAATATAATAGCCTATATGCGTCGATTGTCGTTGATAACCAGCATGGGTCAAGAAAAAGGAAAGGTGTACATGTAGACTTAGACCATCATATATAATATTCCATGTCAAATATATCACTACGCGACAAAAGGATAAATATGCTTAATATTTACTATTATTTGAGGCACATGTGTTACATCATACATATATACTTATTTAAGATGTCACTATCTGCAGCTGACTTCTTGGTGAGCACAATTAATAAGTAATACAAGAGCAACGCTATGAAGAAATTCGCCTTTTTTATGTTGCTTCTAGTTGTTGGTAAGTAGATTTATTAAGTATTCTATTACAAAGTGTATTAACATCTAAAACACCGATAGTTATATTAATGAGCACATAAGTCTCGGCAACATTGAAATTGTAGAAGTATAACAGGCCCCTGTTTATTCATATTTTTCTTTTTAATTCCGTACATATCAATTCAGGAACTTATCGTTCACTCACTTACTATATATATATATATATATATATATATATATATATATATATATATATATATATATATATATATATATATATATATATATATTTGTATATACGCACTTCAACAGAAAGGAACACGAGTAAATAAACAGAGCAGTCGATCAATATATATATATATATATATATATATATATATATATATATATATATATATATATATATATATATATATATATATATATATATACATATGTATGTATGTATATATATATATATATATATATATATATATATATATATATATATATATATATATATATATATATATATATATATATATATATATATATGGTTTAAATACACGTATGCGTGGCTCGTGGTCGGAAACGACGTTTGTGTGGAAATTGGGTTCACGGGGTGGTCATTAAGCTCTGCAGAAATTTTGGAAGCTGTACGTTTGTGATCCTTCCTAAAACTTCGCGTTAGAGTCCGACGTCCGTATCTAAAATTTCGGGTTTGCTTCCGAAGTTTTGTTTCGACAAGTAGGTGTTTTTCCTCTTTCTGGAAGGCTGTCATTACTTTCGAGACTCTACTTCTTGATACATAAGACATATCGGCTGTTTTCGTTACGCTCGCGCCTGCCATTCGAAAACCAACAGTTTAACCTCTTTGAAATTCCGATAGATCTGTCATCTTAATCAATTTTAATTACCTTTTTCTGATATCAGAAAACAAAGAGCAAATTTAACAAAATATATTAAGCAACACTAACAATGAATCAAAAAACAAAAATAAACAAGCCTGAGACCGTTTTATGGATATTTCAAAACATTATGATGCTATGATGCCAGGTGTTTCCGTTATTTTGTACAACCTCTGTATATATATATATATATATATATATATATATATATATATATATATATATATATATATATATATATATATATATATATATATATATATATATATATATGCGTGTGTGTGTGCGTGTCTCTGTGTGTATTAAACTGATAGCCTCGCAGAAGCACACACCTATTGCAGCGGTGCTTCAGTTGTCTGAGACCAGTAAAAATCTCGAAAGTTTGTGTCTCCAGCCGTGCCCTTCGTTATGACCTCAAACCCAGGAAATTTTCACCACTCCTTAATACAGTCATTTATTTCAGCCTGCTTTCCTGTTATAATTTCTGCACAGTATATATTTCTACACAACCAGACAGACAGACACACACACGCGTGCAAACACACACACACGCGCGCAAACACACACACACACACACACACACACACACACACACACACACACATAACGATATATAAATGTATCACTATCGTTTCTACACGTTGCGAGACGTCGCATTGCCAAGCCTTCCATTAAACCAAAAGCGAGCATCTACCACGCAAGCACGCTATTTGATGTCAAAAATTAACAAAGCTGTGTGTCGGCCTCTTTTTTTTCTCGCTCAATCAACTCTTATAGTTTGGATAGCTCTAACAAGGGGCACGAATGACATAGTGCGTCCTAAATATAATAGCGTTGTTGCGTTGATTCTCGTTAATCCGTCGCATTGTACTTTCAGTTTCCTCGCATTGTAGCATTAGTTACACTGACTTTTCAGCTTCTTTTGCTCAGTCTGTGCGAAGACTTCATTTTATATTTGTTTGTCATTTTTAGATACGTCAGCACATTAAGATTCTTACTCTTAGATGACGAATGATATAATATATTTCCTATAAACAGTTTCAGTTGCAGTCTGAATTTGTTTGTTGTGAAGATATTTTTCATTCTTATAAATGTTCTTTTAACTTTTGAAAAGTTTGTAGATAGATTTTGTCTTAATACGTTTTTTTCTCCTAAACACAAGTTCCTTTTTGTTATACGTTTTCAATCTTCTCTGCTTCTTCCTTATAATTTCGTCTTATAATTTCTCTTTTCTTTTATTACTAACAAATATCTTTATAGTTTTAGAATTGATATTTTGCCTTTCATTGTCTATTTTCTCTTCTATAGCAAGTTATCGTGCCTGTCAATAAACATGTCTCAAAAGCGCACTAGTTTTCCCTTATGTTCATGCCATTAACATTGTTTTGGTGTGGCTCCCTGAGTATATGAAGCACATTTCATTTACATTACTTGTATATACGTTGCGTCTGACAAATTCTCGTTTATTTTGATGTCTACATTTTGGATTCAATACAACCCACAAACAATTGTGTTACCCTTTTTTTTAAATAGGATTTTGTATGGAGGTGATAGGCTTTCCATGACGTATAGTGTCAAATGATGTAGTGATCTGTCATTTTCTCTGAAGCCACCAAAAGTAAAAACAACCGCAGATGACTGATAAAAAATCAAATTAATGTCAGAACTCTAAATACAATGAACAAGTGATCCCAAAGGATGAATTCTTTCAAAATATATGCAAGACATTGAAGGGTAATAGTTGAAAGAAAAATATGCTGAAATCGAAAATCTCACCGCTAACAACGACAGGAAAACGTATAAAGATAATATCGAAGGTGGGATTCAACAATAGGAATGGGGAAACGGTGTTTCGAAGGTACAAAAGTCGAAAATTAATTGTAGAAATGAGTAAGATGAACTTAGATTCCACCACAGCAATTTTAAAAAAGAAAACTTACATATTCTGCCTTATCCTTTTAGAAAAAAAGCGGATTCCGTGAGAAATTGATGGGTTCTATGCAATGTTGCATGCGGGATGGGGGATTCAAAGGCAGCAAAAAGGTCCAAGAAAACGATGAGCATTCTGGAGGCCCTACCACGAGCATATTTCCTTCCTTTGCAAAACATACTGAAGGAAATAAATGAAATATTTTTACATACCCAGAGAAACGCACAGGCAAACTGAGATTACGCAAACATAACACAAATATATACGCATCGAAATTCGTAGTCCACCTCATGTGTGTATGTTGTCAGAGTAGTACGGCAGTGACTAAACGGTCCCGAAGTAAAGTCATTAAACATTTTATCAGTGGCCAGCATATGTTTAGCTAAATTTATATAGAGAGAGATTTATAATAGTATAAAATCAATATAACAATCAAGCATAATCGAAATCAACTATATCACAAGCGTCTACTTCAACAGCTTCTCCAGAAATATATACAGAAATATTATCACATAGCCTCAGTGTTTACAATATAATCTTGCAGCTTTCTTTTTGTGTATAGTAGTTACAGACATGAATTATATGCCGTAATATCTTTTCTCACTATGGATGTGGAAATGTTCAATTTAATATAAAATAATATTTTTATTTCAATTGTTAGGTGGAGAAACCAAAAACATGACCATTTGGAAAACTTGCAGGACTAAAGCAAAACAAAATTGCTCTTCGGAACTTACACCTTATCTGAAAAAGGAAAAGGACTGCGGGTATTTATCCTATAAGATCTAAGCTAAATATCACTTGCTATTAACTTAAGCCATAGCCTTCAGACGACCTCGGAAACTCTTACAACTTTTCTGGTTGTCGTCCTTGTTTAAGTTGATGAATGTTGCCATAATCCATGCCTTCGGTTCATCCTTGGTGTTAGAAGTTTGTTGGTCTCTCGTTCAACTGCATGCTTCAAACAATAATCACGGGGTTTACAGTCTGGGAAGGTTGGTGGTCGCAGAAATTATTTGACAGCCATGACTGGGTTCCCTTGCTTCTGTTGCATCGTGCAAAATCCTGTTGCCAGACATAAGATTTTCCAGCAGCTGCTCTCTTGCAGAACCTTATCCACGCATTTGATGTAGGACTCCGTGTTGAGTCTGAGGCTGTGATGGAAAATCAATGCAGGTACAGCTTCGCCATCACCAGTGATCGCACAAAACTCCATGATGATGGCTGGATGTTTGATTTTTATCGTACGTGTGCTCAAATTGCACTTTCCTCAGATTGATACCCAAACACTCTGAAATGTTCCTACTGGAGCTTCCGATGCGAATGCCAAGCAGTAACAACATGTCTTTCCCAAATTTCTGGCAGAGTGAATTGCGACATGGCGTCGTTTTTCTCACAGAAGATGCCTAACTGAACCTACTATATTGTGTAGTCAATAAAATCAAAGACAAACACAGCGTATGCGTGGAAATAGAAAATATAATATGAGAACAATTTGCACATCGTGTCTTGCATATATATATATATATATATATATATATATATATATTCGCAACGAAATAAGGAAGACGTAAATCGAAATGATGGTGAAATCGTTTCGAGGAAGATGCACACAACAGCTGACGTCATAGCCATTCAAATTTTGTCCTCCAAGAGTATCCCACCCCTTTGATTTCCTATTTTTGAAGTCATTCCTTCCATCCATTGTAATACTTCAATTTCCATTGGGACTTTCCGAATACGTGTTAGCATGTACCTGGCTGTTATCCATCATGTCACACAATCGTATCCAAATTCCAAATTTTGCTTTCGTATTCAAATGCAAAATAGTTCATCCATTTACTATAGAGATCATGTATGTAAATTTTCATGTCGTGGTATTGTTATGTCTCAAGATACTGCTATGTAGCACCTTCGGACGATCTCTAGTCAACCGCTACTCGACTGCTACTCAACAGCTATTCAACACCCCTGCCACAGCCAGACTACCTCTATTTATATGACTTGGGGGCCTCTACTTCTTCGCCTGGGCGCGTCGACACAACAGGTATATCACATATGATGATGTTAACCTACGCTGATAAAATATCTCTTAATCGAAATCTTTTTAAGTGATAAATTTCTTAAGGGTACAGTACAACAGATGATACGTTAATATATATATTTTCTTTCAAATATCTTTTTTCTTTATTATGATATTTTATCGCTTTACAAACAATAGTTTAATATATCTGGAATTGAATTGACTATAATCTTTTATTTTCTATATAGAGATTGAATGTTCGTTTTGTAAATGTTCTTCCCAAATTGTCTTCCGTTTTTCCAGAAGTTACAAACATTTCCTGCACTGTGCTGCGGGTGTAGCTGACAAGGAATGTTACGAATTATTTAGAGTGTCTCACCCCTGCCACGTAAGTTACGTTTCACGCTTTGATGTTGCCTTAGTTTAAATCTCACTCTTCAAATAAAAGCTTCTTTCGGAAAGATATGTTGTTGTCTGATATCTATTAAGCCTCAACCAAATGCCTTCGGGCACGCGAAACAGAACATAATGATCAGTTGCGGAATAGATTTAAACTGATATTGCACTCTATTCTTAATATAGCCCTAAGACATAATGTATTATTTTTGCTTTGCATCTATGCCATTGTTGTGGTAGAAATAAAAGGTTAACTTTGATACGGAGAACGATTACCACCGACAGGCGTGGTTGTGAATACAAATATCATAAACAGACATATATTTTTATACATTACACGTATCTTATGAACACTAGGAGCAAAGAAAGCAGATTTTCCATAAGCATGTTACACTGTCAAATATATATAGTCATAAGAATTCAAAAATATTTTCAATTACGAGTTTTCATTAAATTATTTGTGAGCGTATTATGACGCAGATGTTACAAATATGCTACATGGATCACAAATTGCCTCAATGTTGTTAAAGGGTGTCCCACATTTATGTGGTGTATACATTATGTACAAAGACTCCGCCGTAAGCTGTTTATCATTTTTATTTCATTGTGAAGTAAACGCTTCAATACAAAACTATGTTTTACTGGTTTTATTAAATATAACTCAGCGACTGCCTCTCGTTGAAATTTAGTTTCAATATCAACAGACGTTTGAAAGATGATACTCCCTTTTCGAAATATCTCGCTAGCGTTATGTTTCGCATCGCTTTTTGGCGTATCTGTAAGTTAGAATTAACAGCCTGTGGTATTTTAATACAATCATATTTCATCAACTACAACAATTAATGTGCACAGCTGACAGCAAATTTAGTTCTTCTCCTCAATTATCACTGATCACATATAAATATAATAATAATAATAATAATAATAATAATAATAATAATAATAATAATAATAATAATAATAATAACAACAACCGTTAATGATCATTGTAACGTGAAATTAATATCAACCTAATTAATACATATATATTTGCAAAGATTAATTAAATACACTTTTTTGGCACTCATATTGACGAACTTTCGTTTTCTTTTCAGTCTAGTAGACAAGAGAAGGTAGGTGATTTCATTTTAAGAACTGTGGGGGCAATAATTACATTATCCTTGATTCTACTTCAATTCTACAGCACGATTCACAAATTAAAAATTTATTGCAACCGTGATTACAATACTATTTCTCAATCCACACTCAATCTTCAGCGTATCCATTAGACATTCTACAGTAATGACACCAGTGTCTAATAACTTTGTCAATAATTAAAGTACTAGAATTATATAATTGTAATATATCCATTGCAAGTTAATGATTTTTATGATAGGACTGCGAAAATAAATAGAATACATAACAATTTCTATATCACTGCGATAAACACATATTAACTATGATAATGCGTTTATCAAGATACAAACGAGGTGAAATACGTATTAAAATTATATTACCTTGCAAAGTAATGACTGGTGCTATATAATCTTAGTATGAATTTATCGATAATTTTGGATCGTTCATATATATTCAATAGCTATACGTAGCCAAAATTGCTATATTTCTATGAGAGGAATAGCACAGTCTCAAACTTCGCCTACACCATAATTTCCACTCTCGTTCCTTTTTATCTATGTCACGGCAACTGGTCAGTGACGATATGGGTTTCATTCTGGTGGGGTTTTTCTAGGAGTTTATGCTCTTCGCCTATTTCTTCAAAGCATCAACAGTTAAAAAAAAACACCTCCATATACTGTGTCCCATGGAATCCTTTGATAAATTAAAAATATGTACACATTAACATACTTCCATAATTCACATGACAGTACTTACAATATTTATGTCTAACATGCATTCCTATTCTTTTTACAGGTGACTGTTCACTCATCAGTAGTTCTTTCTGCACTTGCGGTTACCTTATTAATACTTAACAAGGTACAAGTTTGAAATAATATTTTGATTGCACTATTCACTGAGTCGTTTCGATGATTGAATCTTGTAATTTTGAAATGTATCAATACTTGGAATGAATAAACACCTGAAATATATAATTATATATTTGTTTTACGAGTTCCTATAATTTTAATGTTCACTATTATTTAGTGCTTCAATGTTAATCAGAATTAAAGACAACGCTAGTTTTGTATAAAATCCATTACATTGTTCTTAATTTCAAATATAGTTCGTAGACTTAAATAATAGAAAATAAAATTATATGTGAAATTATATGTGAGGTTATAAAATTGATATTTTATTACCTACAAGGGGCTAACGAAGAGGAGACAACATAATCCGATTTTGGGGTCAGATGAGCAAATGATTATACAAAATAAAATGACATTAAAAGTTTTACGAAAAATAGGAAAATATAATAAAATTGAATGGTAGGACAGACCGGAAGACATTACGGATGGGGTGGGCGGTGGGTTTAATTCGGACCCCACGAGCCTCGCCTCGCCACTGATACCTGAGATACATCCTGTATCGCTTTCATGAGGTTCCATCTACACGCAACATCCGTGTTACATTCTTCCATCGATTTTCAAACATGTTCGCAGTCAGACATGTTCTCTCTAGCCCTATTTTAATTTTAAGGTGAAAGGTGAAGTAATTCACCAAGTCAGAGCCAGAGATGAAAGTGCCTGACTTTAACACTTTCAGCTTCGTTCTCCAAATTATCTTTCTCACAATTGCTACTACAATGCGAAAATAATTCTTACCTTCTTTCGAAAGGAAATCGGTCGGGTCAATTTTTACTATAGACTAAGTCGATAGTTATACTCTTCGTGCAGTTGACAATAGTTGTTCAGCATAAACCCACACGTCTGACACATCCAAACATTGAACAATGGCGTGCAGGAAGATTTTCCTATCGCGTCCTCATCTTGGTCAGGTCTAAGGGCCACAGCCACGATGCCTTGTGAGCTTGTCCCGAACAGGTAAGGGTCCTCTGTAACACTGCCATGCCAGAGACTTCCGAAATTACTGCCCAGCTGATTATCGTCGAGACCTAGGATTATCCCTAAGTTATCGTCACATTCCGCCTCTACAAGCCCTCTATAAAAGAATGCGGTGGAGGTTCCACCGGAGGCATTGTCCAAGCGATGCAATAGCGGGAGAGCTTTCCGACACTCCGTAAACCATGTACCCAACTTCGATCCTCGATAGAACCAGGATTCCCGTTGAATGAAACTAGTGAACTTGGGAAACATCCGTTTCGCCAGCGGAGACCACGCCCGTTCACCATTCAGGTAGAGCCACAGATGCCTCAACCTCACGCATCAACAACCAAGGCATCCCTAGTCCACCCTTTAACGGTTGTTGGCAGCAAATAGAAGTCTCACAATCGGTTTCGAGCCGTTCCACAAAAAGTGGAAGAGCTGTCTTTCCAGCTTAATCGACCACGAATCAGGGCAAGGAGCGACAGTTTGGTGGTAGGTTATGACCGATGCGATGAACACATTGGCTACCTCCGCCCTCCCTTTCAGGGATAGCCAACGCCAAGAACAGGTCTTGACTATGTGGGTCACCCTGCTCGATACCTTTGACCAGTTCTTCTCTATTTAGAGGTCTGGTCTAAACCAAACTCCTAGCAACGTAATCGGGCACTCCGTCCAATATCCCAAGACACTGTCAGGAGGCATCGACTTGCCTCTCCAGGTACCGAGCTGCAAGCCGACTGACTTATCACAATTAATTGTTTCTCATCCCACCGTATCTTAAACCTTAATGGCCTTGGCTACCCTCTGTAGGTGATCCATTCGGTTATGATGATGGTGATGTTATCCGCGTCAGCTGAAACCGATTTTCCACAACCTAGCTGTCTGAGGATGCCGCTCAATTTTCGCAGTAATGGCTCAAGAGGCATCACGTACAAGAGGAGGGAGAGCGGACACGCTTGACGAACCGAGTGTTTGATGTTGAACGGACTCGATAAGAAGCCGTTCACCCGAAACTACCGAGCCAAGACCCAGGACGAACTGCGCCAGAACAGACACCAGGTAGCGATGGTCAACCCTATCAAATGCCTTAGATTGGTATAAACTGACCAGTGACCCACCCTTACGAGAATCACTTTAAGCCCCTCTAAATTGTACAGTATAAGATGGAGATTATCCTGGATGGTTCTCCTGGGAACGGCACATATCTGTGCCTCCCCGATCAAACCATCCACGCGAGATTTTTCGATAACACTTTGGCCAAAATCTCCAACTCTGCGGTTAGTATGATGATGGGCCGAAAATTATCAATGGATTCCCCCTTGTCCGGGTCTTTTCTGAGAAGCCTCACCACTCCTCGGCGCACAGATCTGGGAAGAAAACCGTTCTGCTGCCGGCTCGCTTAGACATTCGGCAGCAGGTTCCCGAACAAGTCTGGCATACTCTTATATATATATATATATATATATATATATATATATACATGTACACATGTACACACAGACAGACAGACAGACAGACACACATGTATATATATGCATTGATATATATCAATACATCGGCGGTGTACACTCTATATTCCTGACGACGGGATGACTCTAGCCTGGCAAGAGTATTAGTGCTACAGAGATACATTTAATAAAATATGTTTCACGGTTATGTTTATTCCTCTCTTTCCATAAACACTTATTCAATTCGTAAGCCTCGGTTGTGATACATCATACATTGTGAGTCTTAAATACGATCGCATAGACGCGTCAATTCCCATTAATGACCAGAATGGCACAAGAAAAATGAATATGTACATAAATTCTTCAAATGTCAAATATAGAATATTCAATGTCAAATATTTCTATATGAACAAACATTAAGAGCAATTAGCGTATACCTATATCAAGAGCAAAACATGTTACATCATGCATATTTATTTAAGAAACCTCTGTCTGCAGATAACTTCAATCTGATGATTCCTACCTGAGGCAACGGCATAATGAAATCTTCTCTATTTATTTTTCTAATTCTTCTTAGTAAGTATATATGTTAAGTATTCCTTTAGAATTGGTATTGAGATCTTAGATGGCGATGATTATATCAATCAGGGCATCTATGTTTCTAGCATTTAAATTGTACAATTCTCACGAAACAACTACATTTATTCATATTTTCTTTCATCTTCTTTCATATTTTTCTAACTATTATTAAGCTTTCTGTCTCTCTCTCTCTCTCTCTCTCTCTCTCTCTCTCTCTCTCTCTCTCTCTCTCTCTCTCTTTCTATCTATCTATCTTCCTTCTTTCCTCTTTTCTTTTTCTCGCTCCCCCCTTTCTCACATTTCTTGGATTTCTCTTTCTGTGATCACCTTCCTTTCATCTTCGTTTATTTCCCTTGTACCTTTCTCTATATCCCTTTGATTACCTCTCTTTCTCTTTTTCCCCCTAATTCTTCAATCCCTCTGCCCCCTACGTCTCGCCTTTTCTTACACGTGACAGGTGTCGAAGCATCTCTTATATTCCTATCTCAAGAGTTCCTTCTTTTATTTCTTGTTCCATTTTATGCTCTTGCTCCATTATTATACACAACGAACAAACACACACTCACACACACACATGCGCGCACACACTCATACGTGCGTCCACAGTGACACACACACATACACACATATATAAATTAAGAAATGGAGTTAAACGATGGTGTTATTCAAATGTTCATACTTCCGAAATGTAAAACAATGTAATCATCTCGTAAAAAAAAGAGAAACAAAGCACACGAATAAACCATTTTAACCGAACGGGATAAGCCATTGTAACCGCTTAAATGATGAGGCTGATGCTTGCAAATTATTTTCTAAAAAATAAATTTATACAAACGAGGAAACTACCTTTTGTAAATGGAGTCATTAACAGATGAATTGAAAAAGTAAGACAACACCTTGAGGATGAATGTTTCGAGAAAAATCTCAAAATCCACCATGTGCAATCGCCTAAGAAGGCTCAAGATGACGTGACAATTCTAGCTACAGATAAACAAATCATACACAATGCCCTCTTGAGATTAGATGAAATAGTGAGGCGGTCAGGGATGCGGTTTAAGCAAAAAAAAGTCGCGTAGTCTGACATTTTAAAGGGAGTGCAGAAAGAATTTAAGTTTCGAATAGCTATAGAAAGCATTCCAACAGTCAAAGAAGAACCCTTCAAGAGCTTGGGACCAGTATACGCTGGAACATTGTCAGATAGAAGTCGCGGAATGGAAATTATGAAACAAGCCGAGGGTGGATTATCAGCGATTGATAACTCGAAGTTACCAGGTAACTATATAAATTGGTGCTTGCAGTTTGGCTTTTACCCGCGAATTTCGTGGCCACTTTTAATATACGAGGGAGCCTTGTCACGAGTTCCGATCATTGAATAAAAATGTAATGTGTTCATTAGAAAATGGCAAGGCCTACCTCGGATGTTGAACAGTTCAGCTTTTTATCGATAAAGACGTTCTTTGCAGTTATCATTAGCGTGAATAGTCGAAATATATAAACTGGGGAAGATACGGACGGTGATGCTGCTTACAGAATCGAAGGACATGGAAATCAGGTTTAACCGACCAGAGGTGAATCAGCCAGGAAGTGGAAAGCAGAAGTAGAGACTGATGACATCTTGTCTTCTCTTATACACAGAGATATGGTGGGTACAACGCAAAACCATCGTAAAAGACTTGGTTTTTGGCCCAGGTCAGTTCAGACCGTTTGCGATTATGATGAAGTGAGTAAGGATTAAACATGATTTTATTAACAGAGATAAAAGTAATGACTTTCTGTCTTATCATTCCTGACGAACACCAAATACAATCTAAAAATGAGCTATTTCGGTTGCTTCTTAAACACGCAAATACACACACACACACAAACAAACACACGCACAAGCACAAACATAAATTCACACGCACACAGACATATGTAGTTAACCCATGAGGAAAGGTTAAAGATATATTATCAAATTTCAATTGATCCTAAATTATGCAAAAAAGCAAATCTTGTATTACATAAATGTTATTCTGTGAATGCTTTTCAAAACAGCACCTATTACTGCATAACATTCTAAAATCGCTCATATCTTATTAAAAATATATTCCCAACTTAAAAGACAAAAATTCCAAATATTTACATGACACATGATATGCAAACATTATAGCTATAACTTTCTGAAAATATATAGTTGTAACTTTGAAAGAGAAACCACAATAAAGTAAATCCCGGTTGATATTTGAACTGAAATATTGAATAACTATAATAGTGACATGGGTTGGATGTCCTTAACAGAGTTTCATTGATAAAGTAGACTGTTTCGTTATTATAATATTAAGAATGTACGGCTGGATGAAGCCGTTGGTGATATCTGAACGAGCATGAAACATGTTATCTTTTATTTTCGAGAAATCGAAAATAATCCGAGTCAAGCATTTGACCGGCATCTACTTCAGCAGATTCTTGCTTGATTTATACCGAAATTTTATGACGCAACCTCAGTTTTTACAATATAAAATATGGGCTACTTGATGAGTATAATGGTTAAACACATGAATTAAATCTTTCAAATAGTTTCATGTGGTTATGGAAATGTTCAATTTGATAGACAAAAATGATTTTATTTATACATTAAAGATGGAGCAACCTCGGCCAATTGGGAGAGTTGCGAGACGGTAGCACAAAAAAATTTGCGAGACCCAATTAAAATTGCATATGGAAGAAAACGACTGCGGGTGTGTATTATACAAAAACTACGATAATTATTATATATAACAAGAGCAAAAACATATCAACACAATTACCCCAAGAAGCATATGTACATATGCAGCACAGAATTTTGTCACTGAACAGGTCGCGGTCTCAAAGCGACGAAAATATTTTGACAAATTAAATTTTAATGTTGAAGTGAATCTAACGGATTTTGTGTGTTATTTTAAATGGCTTATAAACACCTTCCACGCTGCAATTATATATATATATATATATATATATATATATATATATATATATATATATATATATATATATATATATATATATATATATATATATTTGATTTACACACAAATTCATAGTTGATTATGTAATTGTCGACTTGAGATTCAGAAACGACAATGTAATGAATGTTTCCTCGGCTTGATGAGAAGCTTGATCAGAACCCATCGTTGACTAATTATTACATCAGAGGATCTGCTAACTAGGCAACATATGTATCCTAAATTTTACTTGTTCCACTCCTTTGACAAGGATTTATGTACGCACTCATATTTGCTAAACACGAGCTATAATATTTAACTTATCGAAATTCCTCGTAACTTCGATATTGGAAAAAGTGTATTACCTTCGACAGAAGTATATTCTTAGTGTCTGTGAACGTACACATTCCATATTTTGCTTTGCATTCCTGCCACTGATTGCCTAAAGCGTACTAACCTCCTGCATATTTGTGTGCGAGTGTGGGATATGCAAATAGCAACGAAAGATGAGCAGAGATATTGTTGTCTTACTAACGATTGCGAATTCCAGGTACATTAAATTGGATTTACATAAATCTGTGTGTTCCTTCGTGTTTTAAATGACGCCCTCTGATATGTTTGGTACTTCCAGGAGCTACAAACCCTTATTGTAATGTTTGACACCTAGAATCGACCCGGATTGTTATCAAATATTTAAAGACTATCACTCGTGTAATGTAAGTTATTTGTAACTCCTATTGTATTTGTATTTGATACTACTTAAATTAAATTTTGATCTCCTTCACAGCAAAGCTTTCTTTCGGAAAAGAACACCGTTATATTGTATCTAAAACCTGACATGACAGTGGAAAAGTCATTGGATACGACAAGCACAGCCTATACTTAGGGAATATAGCAGTCGCACGCTTTAACAATATACTGATATAAACGTGCGTCAATCTAGCACTAATACCAACCATACGGTTTCTGCATGAATATTGTTGTTATGGTAAACTATAAGGTGAACTTTGATACACAGAACGATTACTAACCGACAGAGGTTGTTGTGTATAAAAATATCGTAGACATATAAATGCAGGAGTGGATGTGTGGTAAGACGCTTGCTTCCAAACCACATGGTTCCGGGTGAAGTGTTCTATTATAGCATAGGCTTAGGCCGACCAAAGCCTTGTGAGTGGGTTTCGTATATGGAACCTGAGAGAATCCCGCCGATTAAATACATACACACACACACACACACACACACACACACGTATATATATACCTGTACATGTATATATTTGTTTGTCTGTCTTTGTCGACACACCAACGCGTGATAACCGATGTTGGCGTGTTTACGTCCCTATAACATAGAGGTTCGGTAAAAGTGGCCGAGAGAATAAGTACTAAGCGTACGTAGAAGATGTTCGATTTATCCTGCTGAAATGCAATGCTCCAGCATGGCCGCATTCTAACGACTGAAACAAGTAAAAGACTAAAAGAGTGAAAGAATTATTAGACACATTCTACCCTAATTATAATGACTATGAGCGAAGAAGGCGGATTTTCAATAAACATGTTACGCCGTCAAATACACATAGTGATAACTATTCAAAAATATTTTCAATTCTCGTTTTTCTTTGAATACTTTCGTAGCAAATTAAGTTACAGAAGTTACTAAAATGATTGAAAGTTGTTCGAGTGTGACCTAGGGTTTATTTGGTGTATACCTTAAATACAACCACTATGCTTTAAGATAACTTTTTATAATTCTCATGTTATTGTGGGGAAGTGTCTCAATCCAAACATATATTTTATTTGATTTACTAAATGTAACTCAACAGAAGCCACTCGCGGAAGTTTAATTCCAATATCAGTTGAAAAATACTATAATATTTAATGAGCGTTGAAAATATAATATACTATAATATAATATAATATAATATAATATAATATAATAATGATGGCTGCAAAATAATATAATACTTCGTTTTGGCAATATTTAGATTATCAGTATTTCAAAATAATGGTCTGCAAATCGGTAAAATAATATTAACAGCCTGTGATATTTTGATTCCATCACATTTAATCAAATGGAATTATTACTGCTTAAACGTAACAACGAAGATTAGTCATTTACCATTAATCACACAAACATATAATGATGGTATATTATATAACGATCTTTGTAAGTTTGAACCCATGTCGTCCTAATTGAGATATATATGTGAAAATAAATTAAATTCACTGTTGTGGCACATTCATATTCATAACACTTTTTGTTTTCAGACCGTTGGCAGTCGACACGAGGTAAGTGAGTTCATGTTATTAATGGTATTATCATTTATTGTATTATCATTCAATTATAGTATTATTATTCGACTTCCAGACTACTCTTGTATTTACATTATTTACATTATTTACATTTGACGGATATTTGTCCTCATCTTGTTTGTTGTTAACACAACGTTTCGGCTGATATACCCTCCAGCCTTCGTATATCAGCCGAAACGTTGTGTTAACAAGATGAGGACAAATATCCGTCAAATGTAAATAATGTAAATAATGTAAATAATTCCTCATCTCTTAAATATAGAACTGTACTCTTGTATTTACATATAAAATAAGTTATTACAATCATAATTAAAATGCTATGCTTCAATGCACACTATCATGCAGATACGTTTCATATCCTTTCAGTAATAAAAATCGCGGTCTAACAGCTTTGACATTAATGAAGTTATTAATATAATTTAATTGTGATATATCCATTTATAATTGATGTACTATAATGACAGTCCTACAAAAATAAATGGAATACGATGAGGAATTCTGTATCACTGTGATATACATATATTAACTATGTTAATGCGGCTATCAAGATACAATCGAGGTGAACTACATATCAAAATAATTTTACCTTGTAAAGAAACAGATTGTGCTACATAAGGTTAACAGAAGCGGGTCTCTATGTCATTAAATTTGACCCCATCTTTCCAAGAGATAAGTAGCAAAGACTCACCCTTTACATACACAATAACTCTCAGTCTCTCTCTCTCTCTCTCTCTCTCTCTCTCTCTCTCTCTCTCTCTCTCTCTCTCTCTCTCTCTCTCTCTTCTCTCTCTCTCCCTCTCTCTCTCCCTCTCCCCCTCCCCCCCTCTCTCTCTCTGTTTTCCTCTAAATCTAAATCAGTGAACACTGGCCAGTGACGCCATTCGGTATCTTTCTGGTGGACGTTTTTATTAGTTTATGTTATTCGTTCATTTCTTCAAAACAATAATAATAATAATAATAATAATAACAACAACAATAATAATAATAATAATAATAATAATAATAATAATAATAATAATAATAATAATAATAATAATAATAATTCGTGATGATATTCCGTGTAACACAACAATTTTAATAACTAGAAATATATACTTATTTGTATACTTCCGTCATTCTCATGACACTACTTTCAATATTTATGTCTAACATGTATCCCTATTCGTTTTACAGGTGGCTATGTACACACCAGTAATTCTTTCTGCACTTGTTATTACCTCATTAATATAGATGCATGGTTGCAACGATAACTTGCATGCATTATTAACTAACTCTTTTCGATGATTCGGTGTTGCATCTTTGCAATGCATCAATGCTTGGAATAATTACACACCTGAAATGTAAACGTGTAAATTTGTTTTGCATATTTCCTATAATTTTAATTTTCAATATGAAATAGTCATTACAATTGAAAATAAAGATTTTAATATTAATTTTGATATGTTTTGCTATATCAACTTTAAATATGCATGTAATTATTTAACTTTTTATCTCAATTATTCCTCTAATTTACTAGACATTTACAATTTCGTCTCAATTCATGTTTAATATCTGAAAATCCCTAAATAAAATCCATAAATGCTTATCAGATATCCCCTAAATTATTTGATGCATTAAAAACAATGGGAATTTAAATACGAACATACTAAAATGCAATTCACGGCAATAGATTCGATTTATAAGTAACAGTGATGTGGCGCACTTAAAAATTGAAACGCGAATAGCGCTAAAATTCTACAACTTCTATTTTGCTTCAATTCTATTTAATGGCAGCAAGAATATTTACATTATAATATACAGAACACGCCGACAAGAAAAAATTTATGCTGGTAAAATTTTACACCGGCAATACATCAAATTTCAACATAGGCATCAATAGACCAGCTGAAGATTGATTTGTCCAGGTCAATAAAACCTTCGTAACTTTAGTGTAATGGCTTCTACAATCAAATCTCTGCCACTTTTGTTCACTTAATATATATGTATGGGAAAATTATGGAACATGCGCTTAGTTTCGGTAAGATTTCAACCTATATATATAATTTACTATTAAAATTTTAGATTAGTATTTTGTATGCTATATGTCTCACAGCATGGTTTTGGACGGGTTCTTCATTGACTGAATTGTGGAATGGTGGTTCGTCTCTAAATTAGTTATATACATATATTATATATTACGTAATTCGGTCTCATATTATCATACTTAATTTTACCTCTAAGGTTGGAATAATACTTTATTCCCTAATATTATATATATATATATACTAACATGCATCATGTTACTATTTCGCTGGTTGCTTTTGTGATATGAGTAAATGTAGTATGTCATTGACGAGATGAAAAGAAGACTAAACATAATGAAAATAAGACACAATTAATAGGGAATCTTATCGTGAGAAAAAAATTACAACAGCCCTACATATAGGCATGTGTGTGCGTGCGTGTGTGTGTGTATATATAGTCTTAGATTCAGTCCAAGTCTGTTGCTAATGCTGGAACATTTTGAAAGGAGACGATTACCACAAAATAATAAACTTGCACAAATTAAGGGCGGATTTCTGCGTTTCAAAAAAACATTGCACGAATTATATCCGCTCTAAATACTAAAAAAAAAACTAAATGGTTTCTTTAATAATATGAGTAAGGAAAATACAAATGATTTACATAATGTCCAAAATTACGAAGCTCCAAAGGATAGCAAGAAAAACAGAAGAAACTAAGGAAGGGAAGTAACCCTTAATGTTTTCTCACTAAGGTGGAAAAAGGTAAACTTGCAATCTACAAAAAGTAGAATAAATAAATGAGATAATAATAATAATGATAGGAGATGGACAAGAAACAATAAATCATACTATCTCTGGCTGCCCAGTCCTGGCTAAGAAGGAATATATTCACAGACACGACAGAGCTGGGACCTATATACACTGGAAGCTATGCCAACACTATGGAATAACAACAGAAAAAAGATGGTATAAACACACGCCAGAAAAGGTCACAGAAAACGAGAAAGCAACCATACTCTGGGATATGCCAATACACACAGATAGAGAAATTAAGGCAAATAGACCAGATATAGTCGGCAATGATCATGAAGAAAAAAAATGCTTTCTAATTGATGTATCAATACCAGCAGATGACAACGTTTCTCTAAAAGAAATGGAAAACCTTCAAAATACAAATATCTCGAAATAGAGATAACTCGAATGTGGAATCTAAAAACAGAAACAATTCCTATCATAGTAGGTGCCTTAGGTATAATAAAAAAATATTCAGACAAATACATAACAAAAACACCAGGACTTACAAATATATATAACATACAGAAAATTGCACTACTGGGTACTGCACACATTCTACGCAAAACACTTTCAATACAGTAAACATAAGAGCACCACAGCAAACCACAGCACATACCCAAGGCGCACAGAGCTGCGCTCGGTAGTGAAGTGAAAGCACGTTATAAAAATAAAACTACTGAACAATAATAATAATAATAATAATAATAATAATAATAATAATAATAATCATAAGAGAACAGCGCCAAGCTTGACAGCAGCTGGACGTGTTCCTCGCTGCTCTTACCATTCAGTAACTGAAAGACATACAAACGCTAATATTACCAAGCAGGACAACGGGGGGAAAATAACTCTCAAAGAGTGGAATATCTACGGTTTTCAAAGACACAAACTTTAATATCCACAACTACTATGAATACTCATCCTTTCCACTCTCTCCCAGAGTATCTGAAAAAGTAAACATTCTTTTTTTTTATTATTATTCTAAAAACATTATAGTTTTCTCTGTGTGGACATACAATAGACCATCTTTGGTGAATCTTAAAACTTTCTGAGAAAATTTGAGTCTTCTTGTCTTTTCTTCCTTTCTATTCAAAATTGTAATCATCCTTTTTATTGCAAAAACACAACTGTTTCTCTAACTGAACGTACAAATGAACATCTCTAGAAAAGTCAACTTTAATTTCTACAATATTACCATTATTTTCTCCCTGACTATCCGAGATATGTAAAATGCCTTTTATCGCAATAACAGAAATGCAGTGGAAAAAAATAATAATGATAATAACAATAGATTCTCTCTGATCGAATACAACTTCTCTATTCACAAATAATACAGACCAGAGTAAGTCGGCCCTTCCTCAATTTTTCTTAGATCAAGGTCACTGTTGTTAGTTTTCGCTGCTAGTAGTCTAATCAAAGATTTCATCAGATGAAGAGTTATTAGGTACCGTAATACCGATCGCAGCTATCAAGTAGGACATTATAGATAGGATTGCTTGTGTATATAGGTAAGTTTCATTCTCAGCTTATTGGTGGGTTATTTGATTACAAATTTGGAAATACAGAGACATTTAAAGTCACCATGGTGAGATAAAATATGTATATAATATGTATATAATCCCATATATATGTATATATATGATGTAACACATGTTTTGGTCTTAATATAGGTATATGCCAATTGCTCTTCATGTTCGTTCATAGAGATAAATTTGACATTGAATATTTCATATGTGACTTTAGAAGAATTTATGTACATACTCATTTTTTCTTTTGCTATCGTGAATTGATGAGTCAGCGCCATTGAATTTAAGACACTCCACTTTTCGGGGGATCGGACTACCCAGACCTAACAAAAGCATTAGTCATACGGAGATACAATCAACCAGAAACGTCTGGCTGTCGCCCCCTTTCCATAAACACATGCTCAAATGGTAAGCCTGCGTAGTGACACGTCGCACATTGTATGTCTTAAATTCAATGGCGCTGACTCATCAATTCACGATAGCAACCACGATAGCAAAAGAAAAAATGAGTATGTACATAAATTCTTCTAAAGTCACATATGAAATATTCAATGTCAAATTTATCTCTATGAACGAACATGAAGAGCAATTGGCATATACCTATATTAAGACCAAAACATGTGTTACATCATACGTATTTCTTTAAGAAACCGCTATTTGTAGACGACTTCAGTTTGATCAAACCTGAGGAAGCCTACCTTAGGCAACGGCATGATGAAATATACTTTATTTATTTTTCTATGTCTTTTAAGTAAGTATATATATGTTAAGTATTCCATTCCCATGTGTATTAGTATCTAAAATGGCGATGATTATAACAATCAAGACGTCTATCGTTCTAGCCTTTACAATGTCGATTTCCCATAATACATTTATATTTATTCATAATTTCTAAATATTATTTATCATCCTCTCTTTCTATATGTCTGTCTCGCTGTCTCTCTCTCTCTCTCTCTCTCTCTCTCTCTCTCTCTCTCTCTCTATCTATCTCTCTCTCTCTCTCTCTCTCTCTCAATATATATATATATATATATATATATATATATATATATATATATATATTATACATTTGTGTTGCAATATTCCTGATATGAAACCGTTTGCTGCCTCAGATATTGCACTATTTCAGGAAATATAACAATACACACACACGCACACACGGACCCACACACATTACAGATATATAATTTTACATCTCACCCTTTCTTCATATGCTGGAATCGTAAATAAAATATTTTTCTTGCATTTTACTGAGTGGAAACAATGCATTCATTTCTGTTATATTGTATTGTATTCCCGTTATAATAGATTTCGAGACCGTGAAGCTTCCCCATCACTCAAGGTGTGTATTATAAACTTCATGATACACCAATCAAAAATAACAGCAAACTCTCACGATCGTCTAATTGAATGGACCAAGTACATAGGGTAATGTAAAGGCGATTCTAAAAGAAGTTACTCAAATCACCTATGTATCGTCCTGCGCATCCACAAAAGAGTTACAGCTATGCTGGATAGTCACGTATTCAGTTAGAAAACCAACTTTGCACCATATGCAACGAAGTGGGGAATCGTGTAAAAATCTAAGACATATATTAAAGGACCTAAGAAACGCAAAGCCTGCTGAATAGAATAATCCCATATTTTTTTCTTTTATCCAAGAATTCGAACAGGCTGCTTAATTGCAGATCTTAAATTTTTAGCAAGTACTGACTTATGAAAGTTTTTCTTTTGCAGAACTAGAGAGGCCAATCGCTCACCACTGATTTGCGCCATAACGGATCTTAACATATTTTCTCTCATTTTAATTGATACTTCTTCAACCAAGAAGAACGGGGATGTCCGTATTCTTGCTTTCGTTTCTTTCTCGTTCAATTTTTTGCATTTACCGTATTTTACTCTATCGTATTTTACTCCTCAATTTTTCCACTTTTATAAGATATCTTTGTTGCCACGTACCAAGAAAAGTATCTCATAAGCCTTTTTCGTATCCATTATTCTGGTTTGACATGCTGAAAATATAATCGCTTTAGATATCATTTAGGTATGGTAATATCACGCATCATTGCGTCACAGCTCATATACCTCCTGAATTAGGTAAATCCAGGTCTATTTTCATGGCTACATTTTGAAATGAATATAACACAAAATGATTAAGATATCCTTTTATTCTAAGCGGAATATTACTAAGTAGTTTATGAGCTCTCTATTACGTACGGTGACAGATGAGTTAGTGACTTAATTAGCATGTTCTTTGAAGCATCCAAAAGTAAGTCTGGTGGCAAAGGATTGAAAATAATCATCTAATTAATGTGGGAAATCTAAACACAGAGAACCGTGATCTTAGGAATTATAATCACAACAAGCATTCTTTCAAAGTACATGCAGACTGTTTGAGTGATATTCACTTGAAAGAGAATCTGTTGAAATTGAGAATCTCGGCAGAAACATCGACAGTAGAATGTAAATTTATTTCCGAGAAATGACAGAGTGATACAATAATTAAATAAATATTTGAAGTCCAAATGTAATATTAGACGATTATTTTATTGACAAACCCACAGATCTTTTCAACAGAATCTATAACGCTGTTTCGAACACTGAAGATAACCAATATATATATATACTCTTACGAAAAATAAGATTAAACTATAATGCCAAAGTATACTGTGACTTCACGGCCATTAATGTTATGCCGCAAGCTGTTATAATGTATCTTTAAGAGAAGATAGCAAATTAAATGCAGAAGTGAGTATGGATCAAACTGAGTTTTGCTAAAAGGAAGGACATTCTGTTTTATAATCGTAGAAGAAAGTAAATGCAGCAACAAAATTATTTATTTTGCTTGTTTCTTAAACGCACACCTACTCACACACACAGGCTAATATCCCTCACGTACAAACACACATACACACAAAGACCCCCCCCCATACACATGCGCACACGTACGTAGGTAACCCATGGACTAATGGTCATTGTATAATAATTTCAGGTTATCCGTTAATTCGATCAAATATCAGTTAATTCTAAATTATGCATAATGAATATTTTGAATCACCGAAGTGCCACTCTGAGATTACTTTTCAAAACAGCACCAATTACGGCATAATATTGCCTCAATAACACAAATCGTATTAAGCAAATATTTACATCCAAAATTACCAAGATTTGAAATGTTTATATGACATATGACATGCGAAATTTATATCTATAAATTCTGACTTTGCAATTGTTTCGTATGAAAGACAAACAACGATAAAGAAAATGCCGGTTGACATTTGAAGCGAAATTCTGAATAACTATAACAGTGGCATTGGGCTGGATGCCATTAAGAGTACGTCATTGATATAGTGGACTGTTTAGTTACTATAATAGTAAAAACGAGCGCCTGGATCGAGCCGTTGTCGATCTTCTACAGGATATTTGAAAGATCATGAAATATGTAATTTCTGTTTACGAGAAATCAAAAATGTCTTCCAAAATAATCCGAGTCAGATATTCCCTATCATCTACTTCAGCAGCTTCTCGCTTGATATATAGGCAATTCTATGATGCAACCCCGTCAGTTTCCACAATATAATATTTCGTCTTTCTTGATGTATATAATGGTTAAAGGTATGTATGAAATGTTTCTACGATTATGGAAATGTTTAGTTTAATAGACATAACAAAAGGGATTTTATTTTTGCATTACAGATGAAGTGATCTCTGCCAGTTGGAAAGATTGCATGCTAGCAGCATTACAAATTTGCGACACCCAATTGAGAAAACATGTGGAAAGGCAGGACTGCGAGTGTGTATTATACAAAGACTACAATAATTATTATACATAATAAGCGCAAATATCTATGAATACACGCTCTCATATACACGCTCTCACATACACACGCAAGCACACAGTTTTGGGATCACTACTACTTTATTATCTCCCCTTCTTCCTAGCTGCCCTATGTGACCCGTCTGTTCAGCATTCGACATGATAGATCGCTAGCCACTATACATTTTCGTCGGTTACTCACCCGTCTTCGTTTTTGTTTTTTTTATTCTCACTATATATATGTGTGTGTGTGTGTGTGTGTGTGTATTATATATATATATATATATATTTATATATATATATATATATATATATATATATATATATATATATGCATAAACACATTTTAGGCAGTTAAATCTCATAGCCAGGCATATATTGACTATTATTCTCGCATCTATAAGGCACTTGACAGCCCTGGGGTCCATAACTACTCGAGAACTGGAGGGAGAAATACGTTGCTTTTAGGTTGTTTTGTAAACAAAATCATTTCTACCTGCTGCAGACTGCCTGGTGTTATTCCCCTTACATCCTGACCAGCTACGTATGGCCCGAAGAAGTGGAGGGAACTGCAAGCGTATTTAAACAGGCGTTCCTTGAATGTTTTCCTCGATACCTCTTATAGACACGTCTTACGTCGCCGACTTGTTATTCGATAAATATTGTGGAAATATTTTTCCAAATGATTTTGTCGCTACTAATTTTTCAATACGCGGAATCTCTGTATCTTACCTGCGGACTCTACTCTCTCTGTCCCTCTGTCTCCGTCTCTCTCTCACATACAATTAAATGAATAAATAAATGTATATATATATATATATATATATATATATATATATATATATATATATATATATATATATATATATGTAGGAAAATGAAAAAAAGCCAGAATGCTGAACTGGAAGCATATTTTAATAAAGATTTCTTCTAACCGGTTTTCATTGCGAAAAAGCAAATTATCAAGAAGGAGAATGAAAATGTTTTTTTACAAGGAAGTACAAAATGAAGAAAATAATATATAAAACAATAATATATAAAAGAATAAGTATACCCATACATTATATTGTCTTTGAGCTTTTATAGTTCAATAGTAGTTCATGTATAAACTGGTAGGAAAAATAAGGATGCATGAGAGTTGGGAGTTTTGTTAGGTTTTAAAAAAGGGTTAAAAGTTTGTGTTAAGCAGGAAATGTGGTGTCAAAACAGGAAGTGTGTGTAAGGGGAGACAAGTGTTTTTAGTTGGAGTTATGAACTCTTTTTCAACAGGAAGTTTGTGTCTGTTCATAGAGAAATAAAGTCACTGAGGGGTGTGTGTGTTAAGAAATGGTTGGAATTTCTCTATGAAAAGATTCTCCTTGTTGATTCTTTCTTGTGTGGAGATTATGTATTTACGTTGATAGAAAGGGAATATAATGAATTTGGGGTTTTTGTTTCTGGCGCAAGAGTCTATGTGGCCACTGAGTGGAATTTGACAATGAAAACCGGTTAGAAGAAATCTTTATTAAAATATGCTTCCAGTTCAGAATTCTGGCTTTTTTTCATTTTCCTATTATTTCTCCACGTGCGGTTAACACAACCCCACTATTTACTGACTTATATATATGTATATATATATATATATATATATATATATATATATATATATATATATATATATATATATATATATATATGCATGTCTCTGTATGTGTGCGTGCGTGTTTGTGTTTGTATGTTTGTGTTTGTGAGAGCATGTGTGTGTATGTATGTGTGTGTGGCGGGGAGAATAGTAAAGGAAGATGAGTAGAAATATACTCGTATTAAGATTTGTGAATTTTGGATACATCGAATTGAATTTACACAAATCGATTAGTTTCTACGTAAAATTTGAAAGTTCATTTTTAAATATATTTGGTTTTTCCAGGTACTACAAACAGTTATTCTTATGTCTGACACCTAGAATCGACCCGGATTGTTACGAAATATTTAAAGAGAAACACTCGTGCCTCGTAAGCTATTTGTAATTCCTATTGCATTTGTCTTTGTCACTGTATTAAATTAAATTTGATCTCTATCAGAGAATAGCTTTCCTCCGAAAGCACTGTTATTTTGTATCTAAAAGTGAGTGTGGAATATCATTGCACATGGCAAACACAGCGTTTACTTGGGGAATATAACAGTCACATTCTTTAAATTTGTTATGATATAGTACTAATATCTACTATATGGTCTGACCATGTATACTCCTGTTATGGCAAACTATGAGGTTAACATTGATATAGAGAACAATTATAACCGACAAAGTTGTTTGTAAATATAGATATCTTAAATAAACATACATTTTGACACATTCTACATAGAAGATAAACACTAGGAGCAAGGCAAGCAGATTTTCGATGAACATGCTACGCCGTCAAATATATATAGTCATAACAATCCAAAAATATTTTCAATGCCCATTTTTCATTGAATTCTTTCGGAGTACATTTTGCGTCCTATGTTCATGCGGTCTATAACTTAAGAACAACCACAATGGAGTAAAGTAACTTCACATAATTCTCATTTTACTGGGAGGACGCGCCTGGATAAACAAATATTTATGATAGGTTTTACTTAATATAATTTGACGACAGTCATTGGCTGAAGTTTAGTTTCATTATCGGATGAAAAATAAAATAATAGTTATTCACGGTTGAAAATATGAAAGAATATAATATAATATACTTCGTTTTGGCAATATTCGGATTATCAGTGTATTTCGATATTCTGGTCAGCACATCGGTAAAATAAATTTCCCAGCTTGTGATACTTTGATTACATCACATTTAATCAACTACAATTACTAATGCACACAGGTAACTTTAAAGATTAGTTCTGTTCAGTTATCACTGACCACCAAAAATATAACGATCTTTGTGAGATGGAATCCATATTACCTAACATATATTTGTGAAGATAAAATAAATTCGCTGTTTTGGCACTTTCCTGATATAATTATTGTTCTTCGTTTTTTTTTGTTTTGTTTTTTAGACCGCTGGCAGTCGACATGAGGTAAGCAATTTTATGCTATGAGCTGTATAGCAATTATTGTATTATCGTTGATTCCACATCCAATCTGCTTCAGTATTTACATATAATAAAACTTATTACAACCATAATTACAATAACATGTATAAAAATACACACTGTACTACAGATTCATTACATATTCTTCAGTAATGATACCACGGCCTAAAAACTTTGACAATAATGAGAGTATAAATTGTAATATATCCATATGTAATTGATGGGATATTATGATAGCTCTGCAAAAATAATTAGAATATGATGAAGAATTCAGTATCTCTGTGACATACATGTTTCAACTATTCTAATGCGTTTATCAAGATACAGAAAGAGTACAATACTTATTAAAATAATTTTACCCTGCAAAGAAACTGGTGGTGCTATATAAGGTTAGCACAAACGGCTCTCCTTAAAGAGATTGCATTTATGAAAACTTTTGGAAAGTCCCGTAATAGCGGTACGCAGCCAAAACTGTTACGCAACATAGTTCCTATCTCTTCGTGAGCCGAATAGCTAAGATTGCACCTTCACCTACATTATAATTCTCTCTTTGTTTTCCTCTAAATGTAAAGCAGTGAAAACTCGTCGTGGACGGCATCAGTATCTTAGTGGTCGTCTTGCATATTTGTTTCAGTTCACTGCCTGTTTTCAATAAACCAAAATAATCCGCATTCTTATGTTCTGTAAGAAAAAGAAAAACTTTTAATAAATAGAAATATATTCACATTGACACACATCTGTAATTCACATTGACACACATCTGTAATTCACATGACACTACTTTCAATATTTATGTCTAATATATATTCCTATTCATTTTGCAGGTGGCTATTCTCTCACCAGCAATACTTTCTGCACTTCTGGCTTCATTATTTACATAGATGCATGAATGCAATGATAATTTAAATGTGTTAAATAAATCTTTTCAATGATTCGGTCTTGAACATTTGAAATGTATCAGTACTAGGAATAATTAAACATCTGAAATGTAAACATATATATTTGATTTGAATATTTCCCATAAATTTCATATTCGATATGAAATAGTGATTACAAATGAAAATAAAGATTTTAATATCAATCTGAATATTTATGATTTGTTATGTTATTTTAAAATGTGCTTAGATTAATACTTTTGTTTGACTTTTTAACCAGTTTATTCCTAATTTTGTAGATATGCACAATTTCATCTCAATTACATATTCATGCTTAATAACTAACAATGTCGAAATAGATTTTAGAAGTACTTATCAGATATCCTGTACATTATATTATAAATTAACAGCATTGAACACTTAGATACGAACATACAAAATACAATTCAACTATAGATTCGGTTAATAAGTGAATCAATGATGCGGCGTACTTATAAAATATAAACATAAGTAGCATTTAAGTTCTACGACTGCCGTTTTACTTCAATTTTATTTAATGCCAACAAGAATGTTTGCATCGTAATATAGAGTACACGTTGACCAGAAAATTTTACACCAGCAATACAGAGGACATCAACCGTGACAACCGCGATAATGCACTGAACTGAACCGTAACGAAATTGCACATCCTCTGATAATTCACTGGTGGTTATTCAAACATTTCCCTTCATAGTTGTACGCATCTGTGCGATGTTTTTCTCAGTTTTCAGGTTGCGAGTCTCCCAGAACGTCGTCAATATCGGCATATTTCGGCCAACATGGAAACATCTGAACCACTTATACAATTTTGTGCGACTCAGACACTTCTCTCCTTACTTTTTCTGCAACGTTGTGTGGACCTGTGAACAGGTATGTCCAAGACAATATTCGCTGTCATGGTCAGTGCAACAATCATGCACTATACGTAGTCCTCGTGCAAAGAAGAGTTCATACTCAATCTTTTTCAAGTGGGTTTATTGTGCCTGATTTTGCTTTATTACTATGGCAACAGTGTGGATACTTATTGACGAGAACTTGCATATATTGCGTCACATGGGCTCAACTCCCCTCCCCTCTTCATCTAACCCCCTCCTCCTGTCTCTCTCCCCCACCCTCCCTCCTACCACCCGTCTCTCCCCCTCTCCCCCTTCCCCCCTCCCCTCCTGCTACGACTCCTACTGCTTTGTACGTCTCTTCACATCTCTTCACTCCTACTTCTATTCACTCCTACTTCTCTTCCTACTTCTCTTCACTCCTACTTCTCTTCCCACTTCTCTTCCTACTTCTCTTCACTCCTACTTCTCTTCCTACTTCTCTTCACTCCCACTTCTCTTCACCCCTAATCTTTCTCTCCTCTCTCTTACTCTCTCTCACTCTCTTCTCTCATACTCCCCCTCTCTCACTCTTACTCTCTACACTCTTACTCTCTCACCCTTACTCTCTCACTCTCTTCTTTCTTTCCCTCTCTCTCACTCTCTCTCACTCTTACTCTCTACACTCTTACTCTCTTACTCTCTCACCCTTACTCTCTCACTCTCTTCTCTCCATCCCTCGCTCTCACTCTCTTCTCTCTCACTCTCTTTCTCTTCCTCTCTTTCTCCGCCCATACCCCTCTTCCCTCTCTCTCAATCTCTTCTCTCTCACTCTCTTTCTCTTCCTCTTTTCTCCCCCCATACCCACCTTCCCCCTCTTTCTCTCCCCATACCCACAATCCCCCTCTCTCAATCCACCTTCCCTCTCTTATACCCACCCTCTCTCCTCTCTTCCTCTCTTTCTCTCCCCTCCCATACCCATCTTCCCCCTCTCTTACATCCGCCTTCCCCGTCCGCCTTCATCGTCAACACCCCTCATAAGCTCATCCCACCACACCCCAACACACTCCTACGCTACCTTCCCACTCCACCCCATCCAATTACTTACATCCACCACCCACACCTACCCACATACCCCACCCTACCTACATACCCCTACCTCTACGCCACCCATGCCTTCCCCACCTCCCAACACCCTCACATCACACCACACCAATACCCTCGCATCACACCACGCACACACTACAACTGACCAACTCCTTTCTCCCTTCCCCATTTTCACACTACATACGTCAAGATCACCAGCATTCTATCTCCCACACACAGCCCCTCGTTCTTCGATCACCGTTTGTTATCTCCCCCTTTCATTAGCTCTCCTGCAAAAAGAATTTTTAACTTCCGGTCAGCCATTGTTATGGTCAGCCATTATTATGATTGACCGTTGACTGAACACTATTCAATTTTTTTTCTCCGTGTTTTTCTCCTTGTCTCCGTATTCTTTCTGTTGAAGAGCGTAGCTCGAAACGTCAAAGACTTTCCGTATTCCCGAGCGTCATACTAATACATCCTTTTGTTATTTACACCACCTGTTCTCGCCTGTTGTTGTTTTTTCGTATATTCTCCCATATATATATATATATATATATATATATATATATATATATATATATATATTGATAGGAATGGCAACAAAAGAAAGAAAAATACCTCAATATTATGTAAATAGAGGAATTTACCTGTAAGAATATGTGACACAAATTCGGTCGCCATGATAAAACTCCGAGTTTCGGATGCCGAGGTAGGAGCCCACGCCAATATCTCTTCAGTTATCCGGCCATTGAAAATTCCTGTGAAAAATGACCGTCAAATAAAGGGAAATTACTGTGTGGTTGACCGTCATTAACACAAAAGAGCTATAGACGCCTAAGTAAGTGGAGGGGGTAAAATTAAGGGAATAGAAAAGTCTATAGGTTCTCGTAAGCGCGCCAATCCGTACATTCGCCTATCTTAATATAGTAAACCACCCTCGCTCGAAACACACACATGCTCACCCACATACTCGCCTGTAGGTGAGCATGTGCGTGTTTCAAGCGAGGGTGGTTTAGTATATAAATAGGTGCAGGACTGGCTGTGTGGTAAGTAGCTTGCTTACCGACCACATGGTTCCGGGTTCAGTCCCACTGCGTAGCATCTTGGGCAAGTGTCTTCTACTATAGCCTCGGGCCGACCAAAGCCTTGTGAATGGATTTGGTAGACGGAAACTGAAAGAAGCCCGTTGTATATATGTATGTATATATGTGTGTGTGTGTGTGTCTGTGTTTGTCCCCCCAACATTGATTGGCAACCGATGCTGGTGTGTTTACGTCCCCGTCACTTAGCGGTTCGGCAAAGAGACCGATAGAGTAAGTACTAGGCTTACAAAGAATAAGTCCTGTGGTCGATTTGTTCGACTAAAGGCGGTGCTCCAGCATGGCCACAGTCAAAAGACTGAAACAAGTAAAAGAGTAAAAGAGTATAGCTGAATGTACAAATTGGTGCGCTTACGCGAACGCAATACATATATGCTCCATTTCCTTTCCTACTACGCCGTTTGTACCTCTCCTTGATATTCATAATTTATTCCACAATATTTATGATCACAAATATACAAGGCTGGCCCACATGCGATAATCATTTAAAAGTTGTGAAGCAAGAGTAGCAAACAGGAAATTTATGTTTTTCTTTTCAATACATTTTTTCTGAATGCCACAAGAATCTCGTCTTTTCATCGGGAATGGAGATGAACACATTTCCTGTATTTGGTCGCCTTGAAGAATTGTTAAGATATTAATATATCTTATTCATCAATTATGTATTGAGCACACATTTTGATATGTACATACCATAGCTACTGACACGCACACACATATATCTATACATATAAACATATGCACATATATTAATATGAGTGCGGAGGGATACATTAAACGGGCAGATACTGTGGTGGCTCCCAGGGGTCAAAGAAAATTATATTGTCTCTGGGGAGAGCCATAATGACTTAATGCCTTACTAACTAACACGCTCACCTGTACGATTTGCACATCGGCGACTGTGTTAGTAAAATTAAGACAATATGACTCTCCCTAGACACAACATATATATATATATATATATATATATATATATATATATCTTTATTAAAGCCGACCAAATAGAGGAATACTGTTCATGTCCGTTTCCGATGAAAAGACGAAAGATCTCGGAAATTTAGGTTTGGGAAATACAATCAACCACAAACTTTTGAGGATCTCTTTCTCATTTCCTATAAAATCTAACTCAAATAGTACATCTGGCTAGTGAAACGTGGTACATGATATGTCTGAAATGTGATGGAGTTGACCCAGCAATTATTTTTTAATAAACAGTATGGCGCAACAAAAATAGAATATGTACAAACATTCTTTTAAAAATCACATATAAATTATTCTATGTCAAATATATTACTGCTGGACGAAAAATATAATTACTGTTAACGTATAATTATATTTAAGGCAAAACATGTATTACATGATTCATAGTTATTTAAGATGAAACTATTTGCAGATGACTTCTAACTGATCATATTTATTAATACGGCATGATGAAATTTTACTTATTCATTTTTTTACTTCTTGTTAGTAAGTATATATCTTAAGCGTTCCACCAGCTTGGTTAGTAACATCAAAATACCAATGATTCTATGAACCTGGACATATATCCTTGTAGCATTTCAATTGTAGAGTTATCATAATACATCAAAATTTATTCTTATCGTTCTTTTTATCACCTTACATATTTATCGAAATATCATTAATCATTTTCTCTCTTTCTTTTTATCTCTCTGTATCTTTTTCCCCTTTATATATGCATATATATATATATATATATATATATATATATATATATATATATATACATCCCTATAAGATAATCTATCTCATTCGTTCTTCATAAGAATAATGAAAACGACAGACAGACAAGAAGACGTACATATGCCGTGAAAGTGTAATGGATACTTTCTTTTTCTCTCACAAATTTTAAATATCGCCATCTCTTCATATGCTCACAGCGTATCAAAATATTTTTAGTCTGACCTGTGCCTGAGTGGAAACATAATACAGTCATTTTTTTTTTGTGTGCCTTGTATTTCTGTTATAATATCTTTCGAGACTCTGAAGCTTCCCTACTTTGCCAGGTGTGTATTATAAAACTCCTCATGCAGCAGTCAGAAATAACAGCAACCATTCAAGATATAATTGAATAGACGAAGTACATCGTGTAATGCGGTTTCAAAAGACGTTATGCACACTCCCTATCTATTTTCCGATACAGCCACAAAAGTAATGCAACTGTGTTGGTTAGTCACGTATTAAGTTTGAAGACCAACTACACAACAGATACAATCAAGCTGAGAATCGTGGATAAATCTAACCCATATGTTAATGGATCTAAGTAACGCAGCATCTGCGGAGGAGAATAACACCGTATATTTCTTTGATCCAATAATTGGAACACGCTGCTTAAATCCAAATCTTATAATCTTAGGAAGTGCAGGCATATACATTTTTTTTGCAGAACAACGGAAGCACGCGCTCCCGATTGAGTTGTGGTTTAACAGATATTGACGTATATTCTGTCATTTTGATTTATACCAGCTGATTTAATTGAGATTTCTGCAACCAGATTTAGATGCTGTTTAAATCGGTTTATCAAGATTAACTAATTTCGGTTTATCAAGATTTCAGATTATCATAACTTATTCACAATGCATACATTTAGTTGCATACCTAAATGCCATACAGAGAATGCTTTTTAAAACAACACCCATTGTGGCATGAAATTCTCAAAATCGTACAAACCGCATTAAAAATATTCTCCCATTCCCCTCAAAAAGACCGAAACTTCAAATCTTTACGAGACACCTGACATGCAAAATTTATGGCTATAAATTCTAACTATGCAATTGTTCCGTTCATTTGCGTCACACTATGAAACAGTAAAAGCAATGTAGAAAATTCCCGTTGATTATTGAAGCGCAATTGTAAATAACTGTAACAGAGTTATGGCTTAGATGTCATTAAGAGCGTGTCATTGATAAAACGGCCTGTATAGCTATAATACTAAGGATATCCGACTGGATCAAACCGTTGTCGATTTTGTACAAGATATTGGAACGAGCATAAAAAATATAACTTCTATTTTCAAAAAATCAAAACAAATCACCAAAAATAAATGGAACCAAGCACTTCACCTGCTTCTACTTCCGTTTCCACGATATCGGTTTTTTTGTGTGTATAATGGTTAAATACATGAATTTAATTTGTGAAATAGTTTACTACGGTTATGGAAATGTTCAGAGGCATAGACAAAAAGAAAAAGTGATTTTATTTTTACATTCCAGATAGAGTGACTGCGCCCAATTGGCAGAGTTGTACACATATAGCAGAGAAAATTTGCGATGGTGAATTAAAACTTTATGTGGAAAAGAAGCAAAACTGCAGGTGTGAGTATATATATATATATATATATATATATATATATATATATATATATATATATATATATATATATATATATATATATGCTTACATACGAATAAGTATGTGGTGCGTGTACATTTGTGTGTGAGTGCGTTTGAGCGTTTGAGTGGGAGAGAGATAAAGAGAGCGAGAGTTTGTGTGTGTATCTATGCGTGCTATAGCATGAGTAGAGATATTCACGTCTTATAATTCATATATATTCAATAGAATTTAGTTTCTGTATAGTTCATTTAGTTTACACGTAGAAATTGTATGTTCGTGTTTTAAATGATGTTCCCAAAGATATTTGGTTTTTCCAGGAACTACAAAAACTTATTGATATGTTTGGAAAATAAAATTGCACCGGATTGTTACAACCTATTTAAAGTGGTTCACTCGTGTCGCGTAAGTTAATTGTAACTATTATTGTAATTGTATTTAATACTACTGTAAATTAAATTTGACCTCCCTCGAAGTAATGCTTCCCTTCGGAAAAATACGTTTCTATCGTATCTAAAAATTGTCTGTGAAATGACATTGGAAGCAAGGAGCTTGGTGTTTAATTGGGGAATATAGCAGTCGCACGCATTAACATGATACTATTATAATTGCATTTTATATAGCAGTAATATCTGACATATAGCTTCTGAATGTATACTGTTGTTACCAAAAATATAAGATTATGATTGATACGGAGAACGATTGCAACCGACAGACATGAATGAGAATAAAAGCATCATAAATAGACAGCCAACCTTTCGATATCGTCTGTATAGTTATAAACACGAGGAGAAAAGAAGCCATATGTTCCATAAACATGGTACGTAATCAAATATATATCGTCATAACGAATTCAAAAATATTTCAAATTTCCATTTTGCATTGAATCATTTTGTAGTATATTATACTGCAGAATTTACAAAATGATTCAGTAGCTATTAGAGTGTGTCGAAGATTTATGTGGTGTGTAACGTAATTACAACAACAATGCTATAGGATAACTTTTTATAATTTTCATTTTATTGGGAGGACAGAGTCTAAATCAAAAAAATGTATTTTATTAGTTTTACTAAATATAATTCAACGATAGTATTTCGCTGAAATTTAGTTTCTATAAACTGACGATCGGAAAGTAATTTAATAATTCATTTTAGCAATACTCAGATTATTCCTGTGCTTCGAAATAATGGTCAGCAAATCGGTAAAATAATGCCAACAATCTGTGATACTTTTATTCCATCGCATTTAATCAACTACTATTATTAAAACACACAGGTAACGACAAAGATTAGTTCTTCGCTTCAGTTATTACTGATCACTCAAATATATAATGATGATATTTTATATAACGATCGTTGTAAGATGGAAAACATATCATCGTAATTAAGATATATCTGTGCAGATAAATTGAATTCCCTGTTGTGACACTCTCACATTCATGACACTTTTTGCTTTCAGTATAATGGAAGTCCAGACAAGGTACGTGATTTCATGTTAAGACATTCATAAGTAATTATTGTATTTTCTCTGATTCTATTTCCAATCTACTCCAGTATTCGCATGTAAAACAATTTATTACAATCTTAATTACAATAGTGTTTTTCAATACTCACTCACTCGAATGCAGATCTCTCACATATTCATCAGTAATGACATCGCGGTGTAACAGCTTTGTCAATAATTGGAGGACAGCAATCCCTCGACTATCGCAGGGTTATGTTCCAAAACATGAAGATAGTTAAAAACAGTACAGTACTGTATATTAATTTTTTTCTTTTGTAATCTGCACATATTTATTTTATTATAAATGCAAAACAACACCATGGAGGAATCGACGTTATCTTAAAAGAATAAACTCTGATTGGTGAACCACGATATTATGAGGGATTACTGTAGTAATATAATTTATTTTAATATATCCATTTGTAATTGATAGACTATTATGATAGTTCTGCCAAAATAATTTGAATATGAGAAATTGAATATCACTACGATAAAAATACATTAATAATGCTAACACATTTATCGATATAGAAAGGAGATGAACTACCTATTAAAATATTTTTACCCTGCATAGAGAGATCTGGTACTGTATAAGGTAGAAAAAAAAAGGTCTCCTGAATGTGATTTCATTCATCGTAAATTTGTTAACCTTCATATATATTCAGTAGCCAAAAGTCCTAAGCAATATAGTCCCTATCATTTCATGAGAAGAGTAGCACAGACTCAACTTTTACCTACGCAATAATTCTCTTTCTGTTTTCATTTAAATCTAAATCAGTGCAGACTGGTCATTGACACCATCGGCATCTTTCTGGTGGTCCATTTTAGTAGTTTATGTTCGTCGCTCATTCCTTCAACAAACCTAAAATATCCGCGGCGAAATACTGTGCAACACAAAAAATGTTGATAAATAGAAATATATACACATCGACATACTTCTGTAATTCACATGACACTACTTTCAATGTTTATGTTTAACATTTTTTCCTATTCATTTTACAGGTGACCTTTTACATACCGGTTGTTCTTTCTGCATGTGTGGTTTCATTAATGAATATAGATACATGGTTGCAATGATAATGTGCATGCGTTATTAACTTAGTATTTTTGATGGTTCGGTCTTGAACGTTTGAAATATATCAATACCTGGAATTATTAAGCATCTGAAACTTAAACGTATATATTTGTTTTGCAAGTTTCCCATAATTTTAACTTTCAATACCAAATGGTGACTAATAATTGAAAATAAAGATTTTAATATCAATCAGAATATTTATGTTTCCTTATATTACTTTGAAATGCGCTTACATGAATATATTTACTTAATATTTTAGCTTTACTATTCATTATTTTATAGATTGGCACATATTGTCTCAATTACAAATTCATCTTTCACATATGACAATCTATGAACAGATTTTAGAAGTACTTATCAGATGTCCTATCAACTACAATATAGTTTACAAACAGTACTATCGTAGTAGAAATAGTAATCGTTTCCGAGTTACATTAAAAATAATACGTCATATTTCAGTTTCATATTTAACATGTCTCTTCATCACCATTCCTTCAATGGGGATAACAGACCACACGAACCAATCATCTATAGAAAACAATTCTAATCGCTCTACTGGAAAGAAAAAAAATGTAATCGGTTGCTCTCCCAACAGAAACCGCAGAGATTATTCTCTCCTTTATGCCTTTAACGGCCATGTAATCGTTGCAGTGCTTATCACACGAATTTCATGATAGATTATATGAAATATGAAATATATCTTTTTTGCAATTCACATAGATCAATTTATACATATATTTAAAATGTCGGATGTACCATATAAGATATAAGATATCAACAACAGTGACATTAAAAAGACAAATAAATTAAGATAACACATAGTGTGAAGTTAGGCAAAACATGTGTTACATTATTTAGAAGTGTGCAAGAAAGATATTTGTGTAGGCGACATCTGTAATATAGGTTGTGGAATATGAGAAAAGATGACGGAAAATTCAACATTTTGTTTTTGCTTCCAACATTTAGTAAGAGGATAGATCTATAATTAGATAATATTATCAATCATATTATCTCAAATTTAGTTTATATATGCATAAACCTGGTATCTGTGTTCATTTACACGTATTTTATTTGATTCTCCATTCGACCATAAATACACGCACACATACACACACACAAATATATTTATATGAAGTGAGAAGCAGACTGACAGAGTGAGATAGCTACGTAGGTATATATATATATATATATATATATATATATATATATATATATACGCATAAATGCGTGTGCATGTGCGTATGTGTGTGCATATATACATTATATATATATATATATATATATATATATATATATATATATATGTATGATTGTATGTATGTTTGTATATAGCAATGAGAAATCTATGAGCTGAACGAGGTATAAACATGGTAGTCTATGCACTGAGATACATACATACATACATACATATATATATATATATATATATATATATATATATATATATATATATATATATATATATATATATATATATATATATATATATATATATATATATATATATATATATATATATATATATATATATGAATATATAAGGGACATGCTCAACTGGTTAAGGTAAAACAACTGGCAGCCAAATCTGTAGTATTAAGCAGAATATTCGCCGTAGTGCATCTTTTATAGCAAGACAAAACAATGTACATGATAACACTTCCAATCAGTTAAGATGAGATGCCATGAGAGCCATTGCATTGTACTACACCAGGGTTATTTTTTATTATTACTATTCTTCTTCTTCTTCTTCTTCTTCTTCTTCTTCTTCTTCTTCTTCTTCTTCTTCTTCTTCTTATTATTATTATTATTATTATTATTATTTTATGTTTGACTTTTGTTTTGCATTTGTACAAGTTGGATCCAAGTCTCACCCAGAGACCTCAAGAGACAACAAGTTAGAAGTTCATGTAGGTGTTATGCCTAGGGTACCATATATTTGGATTTGTACAGTTTTGTTCAAGTGAATGTTTAAGAAACCATAAGAAAATTATGTTTGCTTTAAAATTTGAGATCACATAGACAGTATTTTACGTAGGATATGGGCAGTTCCCATGAGCACTATCTTTTGGACTTCAGCCATTTTGGGGTTTCCTGGTATCTGAGCTAGGTAGTAATCAGCCCGTTTCGCTGTCATTCCCAGGGCACCTATGACAATAGGTATTGTTTTCGTCTTCAGATTCCACATTTTGCTAATTTCTATTTCAAGATCTTTATATTTGCTCAGTTTTTGGTAGGTCTTGACAGATACGTTTATATCAATTGGGACAGTCATATCAATGAGGAGGCATGATTTTTGTCTGAAGTCTTTCAGTATGATGTCTGGCCTATTTGCGTCTATCTTTCTGTCAGTTTGAATGGTGAAGTTCCAGAGGAGTGCAATGTGATCATTTTCAAGTACTGGGGGTGGTTTGTGTTCCCACCAGTTTTTATCATGGGGCAAGTCCAGGTTTTTGCATATTACCCAGTGAATATATTGTGCAGCTCTATCATGCCTGTTGAGATACTCTGTAGGCGCAAGCAGACTGCACATGGAGACAACATGATCGATGGTCTCATTTTGTTGTTGGCATATACGACATAATGGGGAGCTGCCGTTCTTTAATATGTTGGCCTGGTAGTTCTTTGTAGGTAGGCATTGATCTTGGGCTGCTATGATAAACCCCTCTGTTTCTGATTTCAATCCAGAGGCCATTAACCATTGGTGGGTAAGGGCTTTGTCAATATCTGCATTATTCGCTCTCTTTGGGTATTTGCCATTGAGAGGTTTTCCATGCCATTTTTCAGTCATAATAGCTAAGGCAGCAATTTTAGCACGGGTTTTCAAGCGCTTAGCTTTTTCTGTAGGTGTTTCTAGTTCGTCTAATTCTTGAATTTGTTGCAATTGGAATTCACTTAGATATTCCTTTGCCTGTTTTGTTACTGAGTAAGATGCTTTCTTGCTTTCATATTTTAAGACAAGTTTTAGCATCCAGTCCTCAGAGTTTTTCATATAGGTGTCTAGGCCAATTGTGGCTACCTTCATTGATAATGCCAGCTGTAGTAGTCCTCGACCTCCCTCTTTTCTTGGCAGATAAAGACGTTCTATATCTGCCTTAGGGTGGTGCATTCTATGCATTGTCAACAGTTTTCGTATTTTTCTGTCAACATTACATATTTCAGTAATTGACCAGTTAACGATGTTGAAACTGTAAGTCACGACTGGTATGGCTAGAGCATTGATCGCTTCGATCCTGTTTCTCGCGTTCAGCTCTGTCTTCAGTATTGCTCTCACCCTGCGATAACATTCTCTTCTGATCCTTTCCCTCATCACTGAGTGCTTGATATTGTCCCCTTCAATTACCCCTAGGTATTTGTAGCTCTCCGCTGGTTCTAACTCTTTTATGACATTTTGCTGGTCAAGGTTCACATTAGATGTGTTTGTCATTTTTCCTTTGATAAAGATAGCTTTTGCACATTTATCAAGGCCAAATTGCATCCTGATGTCATCACTGAATTGTTTAACAATCGCTAGTAGGCCTTTGAGTTGTTGGTCATTTTTTGCAAAGAGCTTTAAATCATCCATGTAAATGAGATGATTTATATTTTTATCAAATATTTTATAACCATACTGTGCATCATTGAGCAATTTTGAGAGCGGTATTAGGGCTAGACAGAAGAGGAGTGGTGATAGTGAGTCACCCTGGAAAATGCCACATGAAATTCTTACATCTCCAGCATTTAGAGATTCATTGTCATTGTTCAACATCAGTGTGGTTCTCCATGATCTCATACTTACAGATAAAAAGTTTCGCAGAGTAGGAGCTATTTTATACATTTCCAGACATTTCCTAATCCAGCTATGTGGTAGGCTATCAAAGGCCTTTTTATAGTCTATCCAGGCTATTGACAAGTTTTTGTGTCGCTTGTGACAATCTTCTAAGATCATCTTATTGATGAGTAGCTGATCTTTACAACCATAAGATCCACGTTTACATCCCTTTTGCTCATTAGGGAATATGCTACTTTCTATTAAAAAACTATAGGTGTACTCGGTTAGGACAGATGTTAGCGTCTTATACATTGTTGTTAAGCAGGTTATGGGGCGATAATTTTTTGGTTCGTTTGTTTCCTCATTTTTTGGAAGCAGGAATGTTAAACCATTAACTAGCCAAGAGGGCATCAAACTAGGATTTTGCAAAACATCGTTGTAAAGTTTTGTTAGCAGTTCATGGCTTTCTGGGAAGGCATTCAACCAGAAGTTAGGAATTTTATCCTTTCCTGGAGACTTCCATTTGCTTGACCTCCTGAGAGCAGATCTTATATCTTCTACCCTGACCCCCTCCCACTTTTGCTCCTCTAAGGAGTCTAGGTCTGTAGCTATTCTATCAATCCAAGGGGCCTTTTCATTGTGTGTTTTATCTTCTGCCCAGATTTTATTCCAAAATTCTTGCACTTCTTCTTTTGATGGGACAGACTTTATTGTTACTGGTGTTTTCCCTATCTTCCTGTAGAAATTTTTGGGGTTATTGTTGAACATGTTATTATCTCGGAAGAATCTAACACGCTTTTCATACCTTGCTATGCGGGCAGCTTTAGCACATACCTTTTGCTTGATGGTTTCTATGGTGGCATCAATGTCAACTATGGTTTTCATATTATATTTTTTCTTTAGTTTATGGGTCTTTGTAGGTTTGATACTCTTGTCAAATTTAAGGTTTTTCAAACATTCTATGTCAGATCTAAGCAGCTTAATTTGGTGTTGAATGCGTTCTTGCCAAGAAGGCTTTTTGTGGGAGTGTTGTCTTTTTCTAATCTTTTCACCACATAGAATCGTTGAGATTCTTGCGGATGCATAGTACAGGTGGTTGAGATCTGTAATATCAACATCATTAGCTGAAATTATATCCTTAAGTGCAAGGCGGATTTTACCAATTATTTTCAGGTTTTGGTTAGAATTGCGAATTTTGGGGAGAGTGTCGCGTTCATTCATACTAGTTTCTTTAATTTTCAGCCATTCAATCATGATTTGATTTTTTAGATCATGTAGTTCTGTTGCGTCGATTTCTGTATGACTTCCTTCATCTATTTGATTTTCACCTGCCTTAGTGTTTATGGTTGGTTCAGAGAGTATTTTATTTTGCCTATCAGTTACCTTAACTCTTTCAATTATTACTGTATTTTCATCAGCCTTGGGCTGGTTTATAATTATTTCCTCTGTAGTATCTTCTTTAGCTGCAGTTTCATTCTTTTTATCCTTTACTGCTTGCTTAATTTGGTCAATCTCTATTTCAGTTAGTAATTTTTTTTTTATAATGTTTCTTCTGACGTTGGCAAGTTTATTACTGTCTATGTAGGGTCTTACTGCAAGGTGTTTCTGTCTCCAGTTTAAGTAGGTTTGTACAGTATTAGATTTATCTGTAGGGAAATATATGGCACGGTAGAAGGCTCTAAGAACTTCTTTATTATCTTCCCTAGACCATTTTTCATTCTTTATCTTTTGGTTATTTGATGACGAGCATGGATGGCCATCTGTTGGAATATTCCGGTTGTGGGGTACTTCCAGCTCCTGTGTGTCGGGAAGATTTGAACCAGTAGCAGATTTCTCGTCTCGGATCTGGTTCATTATCCGAGTAAGTGGTCCTTTATAATCCGGTCTATGACCATTGCGGTTTATATTTTGTTTTATTAACAGTGAGGCATAACAAGCTTCGACGTTGACGCTAGGGGACGGATCTGTCTGTTTAGGGTAAGTTTTTTGAGACAACACCGTCTCCGAGCTTTCGTGACGTAGCTTCTTAAGGCTAGCAGATCTATTTCGAGTGAGTGGCCCTTTGTGATTCGGTCGATAACCACTCTGGTTTGTGATCTGCCTTGTTATCATTGAGGCATGACGAGCTTTGGCGTTGACATTCGGGGACGGATTTGTCTGTTTAGGGTCAGTTTTTTGAGACAACACCGTCACCGAGTTCTCAGCATGTAAACATTGCTCGTAGCGTAGTTTTTTAAGGCTAGCAGATCGGTATTCATCTGTATTTTTTTTTGTTGATAGATTTATCTCCAGGCATAGTGTATTTTTGTGTGTGTGTGGCGTTTTAAACTTATGAATGGTTCACTGTCTGTATTTGTTCACAAAATGAAAATAAACAAAGAAGAAAGAAAAAAAGTTTTGGTTTTGCTTCGTTTGTGATATGTGTTTTCGTATCCGTAAGTGTGTCCTGTGATTTTTACGTAGTTCTGTAAACATTAAGATGCATGTGTAGTTCTATGGGTATCAAAACGTATATATCATTGTGTACACGTTCAAGTGTATGCGTAATTATTCAATATATGTACTTACTATTTTGTTCCATTTCTTTTTTTTTATATAGTTTGTAAACTTTCCGGTGTTGGTTTTGCGTGTGTGATCGCACGTGTTTCATTGAGACATCGTGCATAGGAGGTCCTGTGCTTTGTATGGCAGTAAAATTTCATTTTTAAAAATAAAAAATATTTTAAAAAAATTATCTTCGTTAAAAGACCGCTTCCTTCAAATCTTCCACCGGTTCTTTTGGCTAATTCCATCGATGTTATTGGATTAGATATGTTTTTGTATAGGGAGCCCGGTGTAGCACATCCATGTTGTTATTCAGCCCGGTGCTATTCCTTATTATTATTATTATTATTATTATTATTATTATTATTATTATTATTATTATTATTATTATTATTATTATTATTATTATTATTATTATTTTATGTTTGACTTTTGCTTAGCATTTGTACAAGTTGGATCCATATCTCACCCAGAGACCTCAAGAGACAACAAGTTAGAAGTTCATGTAGGTGTTATGCCTAGGGCACCATATATTTGGATTTGTACAGTGTTGTTCTAGTGAATGTTTAAGAAACCATAAGAAACTTGTGTGTTTGTTTTAAAATTTGAGATCATATAGACAGTATTTTATGTAGGATATGGGCAGTTCCCATGAGCACTATCTTTTGAACTTCAGCCATTTTGGGGTTTGCTGGTATCTGAGCTAAGTAGTAATCAGCCCGTTTCGCTGTCATTCCCAGGGCACCTATGGCAATAGGTATTGATTTCGTCTTCAGATTCCACATTCTGCTAATTTCTATTTCAAGATCTTTATATTTGCTCAGTTTTTGGTAGGTCTTGACCGATACGTTTATATCGATTGGGATAGTCATATCAATGAGGAGGCATGATTTTTGTCTGAAGTCTTTCAGTATGATGTCTGGCCTATTTGCATTTATCTTCCTGTCAGTTTGAATGGTGAAGTTTCAGAGGAGTGCGATGTGATCAGTTTCAAGTACTGAGGGTGGTTTGTGTTCCCACCAGTTTTTATTATGGGGCAAGTCCAGGTTTTTGCAAATTACCCAGTGAATGTATTGTGCAGCTCTATCATGCCTGTTGAGATACTCTGTAGGCGCAAGCAAACTGCACATGGAGACAACATGATCGATGGTCTCATTTTGTTGTTGGCATATACGACATAATGGGGAGCTGCCGTTCTTTAACATGTTGGCCTGGTAGTTCTGTGTAGGTAGGCATTGATCTTGGGCGGCTATGATAAACCCCTCTGTTTCTGATATTGATCTTGGGCTGCTATGATAAACCCCTCTGTTTATTTATTTATTTATTATTATTATTATTATTATTATTATTATTATTATTATTATTATTATTATTATTATTATTATTATTATTATTATTATTATTATCATTATTATTATTATTATCATTATTATTATTATTATCATAAATAATGTGTACTAAGTAACGTCGGTTTGGTCGTATCTGTTTATTGAATTACATGAAATTGAATGTATTTTTGAAATTTCGTGTATCTCAACTATAATATACTGTCATATTACTAAATCGTTCCTTTGAATAGGTACATCTACCAAAGTTCTATGCTTTGTGCATTTAGAGAGTATGAAATTGTCGCAGGCCTTGCAAAAATTTATACACGGTGATTGAAATATATCATTCCATACACATAAAACTTGTCAGACATAAAAATATGAATTGTCAAATAATTAAAACAAAAGCAGGGAAAATAACATAAATGAAATTTATACATAGTGTTCTTCTAGGAAATGCAGGTGTTACATCAATGTGTAGTACATAATATAAATTATGTTGTATGTGACGTATTCACATATACATGATCAGACGTGGAATATGAGGGGCGACAAAACCTTGATAGCATTCTTCATATATATTTTGCTTCTTATATTTGGTAAGTAGATATTTTGATAATTACATTACCTAATTGGTTATCTATTAATTTATCTAGAAATCTATTCTGATATACATATGTTAATAGTTTATCTGCCCATTCCTCACATCTTCATTATGCGCAAAAATACACACACACACATACACACGCACACGCACACACGCACACACACACACACACACAGATATATATAAACGTAGGATAGTGGTACAACAATGTACTAATATTTACTGGAAATAGCAGTAAATCATCTTCATATTATTTCGTCAGAGTTGTATTTAACAATGTAATATTTCCCTATTGTGAAGCATTTAAGAATAAAGTAGGAATTTTTCACGTTTTAGGTGTTGTAACCGGTGGCTGGGACACAGCATGCGAAGGCGTAGCAGAAACCGTGTGCCCCAAAGAGTTTGATGCCTATAAAAGAAAGAGTGGCAACTGCAAGTATGTTCCATATAAATACTAGTATTAATATAACAACTAAATTTATCAACTTCTAAATAAAATCTTGTTTCTATAATTTATTACAAAGAATCGAATGGTATTTATCGGCATAATTTTCTTGCTTTTCAATGCACCTCTTCTAACGGGCCACAAATAGCTTGATCCATCGGTGAAGACTGTTTTTGCTTATTTGCGCAGCTTCCGATGCTTCTTCGAATGTTGCCAATCGTCGATCTCGTCAATGAGTTTCCAGTAGACGCAATAGATGTAGAGATGAGATCTGGACTGTCGAGAAGGGAAAGACTGTAACACAAGACATAAAATTGAGGTCAGACTTCCATTACGCAACCACAGCTGTACCACAATATATCATGCGAAAGCTGAAGCAATGCAGCTAACTTAAGAAAGGTATGGCTCAACTGAAAGCCTTTACATAATCTAATTTATAGATATACATATATATACGTAAAATATATAGATGGTAGTGATTTTTTTTGTTTTTTTTGGGGGGGTGGAAATTTCACTACTAGTGGCCTAGCATGTATAAAAAGTCAATAGACAACATATTCTCAATATAAAATAGTGTTTTCCACAAATCGAAGCATTGGTGGAACTCGTAGGAAATTATACGCTTTAACGCCCCATCTACTTTTTTCTTCACCTCTTCATCAACTGTGAATTCCTTAGCATCACCTTTCGTCACCAGTGATGACCTTCGAAATATGGTCACGGAAGCAAGCTTTTCTTTCCTTTAGCCATCTCAAAATCGCCGAACAGGGGCGAGACTGTAAAACAAAGACGCACCACATGGTAGAACGACTCTACTCTACCGGTGGACGCATGAAGTGGCTTCCAGCGACCTTAAATACAACGGACTCTTCCCACAGAAAACACTTCCGGCTCCTTTTTTGTACCCTTCGTACACACATTTATGTATATATCTGTGCCCATATATATATATATATATATATATATATATATATGCACGTATATTCATGTATTTATCTGCGTGTGCATTTTGTGCGCGTATCCGTGTTCTGTATATTTCGGTGGCTAACTTGCAAATGAATTTCCTCATTAACTTTCTTTTCCAGCGGTTACAAAAGTTTTCTGGAATGCTTTTATTATTACGTCACACCTTATTGCTATAGAGTGTTTGAAGGCCATCATAGATGCGTCGTAAGTTATCTTGTCATTACAAAATTGATAGAATTTCTCGAAGTATTTTGCCGTTCAGACTTAGAATTCGCCTTGAAATATCTTTGAATTTTGACCAATGATCACTTTTAACTTTTATCCTCGTGATATATTTTAAATTTGTTTGCGAGGTATGCGTAGGAAAAATAAACAGTCTGTACTATTTAATTAATCCTGACAGCACTGACATCCTTTTGCATCGCTATTAACTTTTCAATACAGAAACAATATACCATACATACAAGTTTTAGATAATACTGCTGACGTTGATAGCAGAAAACACTTCAGAATGTTTTCTATCATCATGAGTCGAATCGATACATCTAGATGTGAATGAAAATTCGTGAACAGACAATAACTGCTGTGAAGTATATATGTGAGCTTTATTTAACACGGAAACAAGATAATTTACTACACTTAATTTTTAAGTCGAACAAAAGGCTTCAATTAAAGCTCCAGGCGTCACTACAAAACGCTTCGTTATTTGTGGTTGTGACTGGTGTAGTGTATATTTCGAAACGCCGCCAGAAGGCTTCCATTTTTATAAAGCTCATGTATCACTAGGAAATTCAATGAAGTTCGTTAATTCATTAAATACATTTTATGAACTCCCTCCTAACTAATTGTCTGTAAAGAGAAAGAGACTATTCAAAATTAAACGAAAAATTAAATTTTAGCAAACATAACTCTCTAGTATTAGTGCCATTCCTGAGAATCGATTTTCCAGGTATAGTTTTCAAAAAAGCAGCGCCGCATATGTTTTCATGCATTCCTATTGAATCTACAATATTGCTGGAGCTAGAATTACAGGTAGTATAAGACCTAATATAGTTGCATTTTTCTCTTAAGAGATCTAGCATCATAAACTTTATATCCACCTCCTTAGAATATACATAAATACATATAAATACATACATAAATATATATATATATATATGTGTATGTGGGGGGGGGGTAGATAGATTAAGTTCAGGTTTGTAAAATTCTTTATTTTTCAAGATATATGTTATTTCTTTTTAGAACCTAGGCAAGCCTTCCAGCGTTAAGGTAAGTGATTTCATTCTAACAATTCCTCCAGCAACCTCTTTATAGTGTAATATCTATGACCGAATTCCATTTCACTTCAGTACTTTCTTCAGGAATATTATTATAAATATAAATACAGAATGCTTTTGACATTATTAAAATAACATCATAGCAACACGGATTCAAACATTTAAAAAAATTTATTATTACATAGCGGTCCAATAACATGGGATCTTTACGAGTTAAAGACTACGGGAATATTACAATATCAATACACTTATTACTAATTACATAATTATTTTGATATTATTATATAAATAACTAAGATACCTCTAAAATAAGGAATTCGAAATCTCATTAATATGCAGACGTTAAATTCATAGTACGTTTCGCAACATTTTGTCAAGGGGAAATTAATAATGAAGGTGATACACCTTCCGATAAGACTTGAAGAGTTACGTTAAGGTGAAGGAAGTTATTGTAATATTTGTATTGGACCTTTGCGTTCTGAGTGCAAATCCCGCCGAGGTCGATTTTGCCTTTCATCATTTCGTGGTTGATAAATTAAGTATCAATTGCGTACAGAGGTCGATCAAATCGGCAGGCCCGCTCCCCCCACAAAAAAATATCGGGCCTTGTGCCTAAAGTAGAAAAGAATATTTGTATTTGTCCTGTATATTGAACAGCTATAACATAACACCGATTGCCTCGCCTCATAACCAACACACCTCGCCTGAGAGAAACAGCAAGAAATAAGTTAGTCATCTCCTACTGAAAGTTTGAACCCGGTGTCTCTTCTGAAAAGTGCACCGCATTGAAGTCACTAGTCTGTGACACCCTGGTACAGCCTTAATTTTTCTAGCTTTTAAACCGAATCAACATCAGCAAGTACGTCACAGATCTTTTAAATCTCACATTTGGTAATGAAAGGAGGAATATAATCAAAAAGTTTCTTGTATAATTCACGTCAAACTAATTTGAATATACGTGGATTCAAGATTTATTCATGTATATATATATATATCCTTTTTTTCAATTCTCATTCCAGATCTCCTTACAAGCAGTATTCCTTCATTCACTCGTGGTTCAATTATTAATGCAAAAGTAAATGCAGTGCTGAAACAATGATATGCATGCGTTATTCTGTAATTCACAATTGTAGAACAAGCTTAAATATTTAAAACGTGTTGTAATGGGAAAATATTAACAAATGAGTATTATTCTTTCATATAAGTTTCACACGTTCTGAAATTTTGAATAATCGATATCTACACGTGACACTTTTCAAAATAATCGAATCGTTAAAACACAAGCAAGAAAATGTTCATATATTGTTAGTGATAATATTATTGGTAGATAAACGCGTTTTTATGCCAATTGTAATACTTTTAATGTGGCCGCGACTGTATGTGTGTGCGCGAATGTGTATATATATATATATGTGTGTATGTGTGTGTGTGTTGAAGGACTGTGTATATATATATATATATATATGAACGTGTATGTATATAAAAATACAAATATATGTATAATTGTGTGAATGTAGTAGTTTTGAAGATATAAACTTATTCAATTGGTGGCATTTATTAAAGTTGCTAACAGAAGAAACTTCACTTCTGCGTATTTGTAAAATTGTAAGTTTTCACCGTTTGTATCTTTTCAGCCGTTTGCGTAATTCGTTACACATCTCAAATTTATACCGAGAAAGACATAATTTAATAAAATGTATTGTCTACCTGTTTTTCTAACAAAATTCCACTCTTGTCAATGTTGATGTGTATGCGTCGTTAGAAACATAAACTGGAAAAGAAACATACACATAAAGGATGAAATGAGAGAGAAAGTGTACCAAAGATTTTACATGGCATGACAATAAAGAAACCCTGAAATAAGATATTTCGTGGAATCGGCTCGAAGTATAGGATAAATAATGAAAGAAACTCGATATGCTTTAAAAGAATACCTTCATTGGTACTATACAACTGGAGAACTGCACAGCCGCTCGTTAGAAAATACTGAAATGTATATATATATATATATATATATATATATATATATATATATATATATATATACCGGCAGCGGTACTCGGTATTAATACTTATCGCCAAGCTAATATGGCAGTCCAGAGAAATGGGACGAATGCTGCCGTTGATTAGCTCCAAGGGGCCATCGCCTTTAGCTAGTTATGTGACACACGAACCTGGTCCATTAAAACCTTCGAACTGGTGGAGTCAGCCGCTTCCCCTTGCTGGTCTGGCATCTACAGAGTAATTTAAGGGTATTTATCCCCTATCAATGTAGACCAGACGAACACAGCACAGGCGTCGCTACTGACCCTCTGTACACACACACACACACACACACACACACACACACACACACACACACACACACACACACACACACACATATATATATATATATATATATATATATATATATATATATATAAGCATGCAATATACAGACAGAATCAAAATCAAAAAACAAATAAGGCACGTGTGTCAATATGATGTATTTCACTCAAGCTTTCAATTAATATGTGAGATTAGAACAGGAACATCAACATCGCTACTGTTAATGCGGCGGATTATTATTAGACGCTCGTTGATGAGAGACATGATAAATCACAAAGAGCAGTAATGTCAGAAATAAAAGACACGACAAAGTATCACACACACACACACATACGAAATACAAAAGTAAACACAAATTCCAGTGAGAAGATTAAAAACTGTTTCCACATATTACACATGCGAACATTCAAACTGAAACAACCAGATTGCTAAGTTAACCCGAAGATATACACAAGCACGAGCAGGCGTATGTTACCCATGTATTTAAATGGAATGTGTTTCCAGAGGATAGGATGTGTACACGGTCAACAAATGAAGAGAAGAAGTAATGAAGTAGACATAGTCGTTGATAGTTCACACAATGTGAAGAAAGAATATATAATGGTTCATCGATTGAACAATTCACTAGTTGTTAAATGATGCAAGATTAATCATTAATTTTGCTGCTGGATATCCACCATCTATTACAAGTGTATCAATTTCAAATAACTTTTTCTAATGATGGTTTTTACAGCAATTACAAGACCTAAATATTAATGGCACATGATTAATCATTCACACAGATATTCACACGCGAATTCACCCTCCCACACGCTCACATCTAAAAATTTACTTCCGCATTTACAGTTGCAATGTCGAAAGCCCGGACAACAATAACAATGGAAGAAGTTCAATTAAACAGAAAAAAATACACCAATATTAAGTACCACCGCATCATAGACAATACCAATAACATCTGCAATATTTGCCCCTAACAGAGCAAATTCATCAACAAGGCGGAACTACAATCTTTCTCAGACCATATCCCCCACCTTTTACAGACGTTCTTAAAATCATACCCAGAGAACTACCTTCCGTCGTCGGAAACAAGCGTTTGAGGGTCAGTGCATTACGCAAAGAATTCATATAAGAAATTTACAGGTGTGTTAGTGGTTGGTTTATCGCACTTGCAAACCTCCGGCCACTTAGTACAGGTATCAACTACGATTACAGAGTAAGCGCCGTGTACCTGTCCGGCATAGGTTCTCCGACTCTGGCCAAAAATGATGTTCTTACGTGCGGATTTTTGCTGCGAGCGTGCAACATCGGCACGTTTAAACCAAGTGTTCGATATATCGTTCCATAGACGTCCAATATGCATATAAATACGTGCGTGTCTGTGTGTGCGTGTGTGTGTGTGTGTGTGTGTGTGTGTGTGTGTGTGTGTGTGTGTGTGTGTGTGTGTGTGTGTGTGTACTTCAACATACTTCAACACACTTCAACAGCCTAACTGGCTTTGTCACATTCCTCTCAAAGATTCCTTTCAAACAGATATGTAGCAGTTGTGTGTGTATTAAAAACCGAAGAAACCTAAAATTCAGAGTATAGATTCAATAAACATCAATTTATCAGTAATATATCCTAAAAGAATGCCCGATCATGCCATATACGGTTTCGTTGAGAGAGGTATCAATCTTCCTTAGTCATTAATCATTAACGGTAATCCAGAAACAGAACCAATTGCATAAGTCGTGCAGGGCCACGAACCTAACCTAAAAAAGATGGATAATATGAAACAATGTGTATTGTGCGTATGACCTCGTGTATGCCTTTGCATTGGAGGTACAAGCTGGGCATTAACGTTTTATTTAATACATATGTTAAAAGACAAAATCTATAGAAGCGTTTCTTCTTATACATATGAATTCTAAATAGCTGACGTGCAAACACGATATTTCATCGTGTAGAATAAATATTTAAAGAGTTCATAATAAATAAACGTCCAAGATGCAACATCTGATGCGTTATATTTCAAAACAAAGTAAGACACATTTAAGACTGATGTACCAAAACGAATCGGCTGTAAAAAGGAAAAATCAATATGAAAATTACTGCGTTTATTCTGCTTCTCTTAATTGGTAAGTGTCTCAATTATTCTCTTGCTAATTGATATGACAATAACTTCAAACATATATTTGTGCTCCACTCATTGAAAATCCAAATTTAACAAGGTATCCAGTTATCATTATTCTTGTTTGTAAACCTATTTCTTTGTGTTACGATGGACCAATATTTCAACAAAAAAGTACACACACACACACACACACATATATATATATATACATATGCACATACATATATATAAATACTTATATATCTATATGTAGATATATATGCATATAAGTACATATCTATATAAACATATATATATATATATATATATATATATATATATATATATATATATATATATATATATATATATATATATATATATATATATATATATATATATATATATATGTGTGTGTGTGTGTGTGTGTGTGTGTGTGTGTGTGTATGTATGTATATACGTAGATGTTTGCATATGAGTGCATGTATGTATGTAAATGAATTATTGTTGCGAATGTAGAGGTATTTTCGATTTCGTTCAACATGTCAGTGGAAAATCGTTGCGGCAAGAGTAAACTATTTAAGCATTACATGGCCTTTTATCACTTGTAATGGTATGCAAGGATATGTTTAGGTTGCATACGCTGGCAGGAGAGATGGCTAAGTCCAGAATTTCTTAATCACAAAAATATATATTGGTAGGTAAGTCAGAATTGCCATCTTCAGCAATATATATATATATATATATATATATATATATATATATATATATATATATATATATACATATATAAATATATATATATATATATATATATATATATATATATATATATATATATATATATATATATATACATATATAAATATATATATATATATATATATATATATATATATATATATATATATATATATATATATATATATATATATATATATATATATATTTATATATATATATATATATATATACATATATATATATAATTGCATGTGTGTAACATGTGTATTTATGCATATATATAAATACATACATACATAAGGTACGCACAGCGTTAGCCGTTATACTAACCGACTAAGGGATAAAATATCTGTACTTACTATCAGTATCATTTATCGGTGAGTGGCAATGGAAACGGCCGTAAGAATATTTGTCATAGAAATGTTATGTCATGTTTTGTATTAAAAAATAAAGTCCACTTTTGCTTTTATCTCTCAAAAGCTTTCTCCATTTCCTGATTATTTAACTTACATACATAAATACATACATATATACATATTTTTTATTTATTTATGGGTTTCAGCCAAGTGGCTGTGGTCATGCTGGAGCACCACCGTGATTTTCTGTCTTTATACTTTGCTCTCTTCACGTTCCGTGCATGGCTCTTCTCCTCCACCTGATATAGTTCAATCAAGAGTTTTGATGGCACATCTGGTGTATAAGAGAATTTGACATCGCTGCCCTAAACTGTGTCTCATTTCGAGCCATTGGTTCGTCTGGTATCGTGGAGAGTAAAGCGTCGAGTTTTGTCTTGAAGACCTCCATATCTGTGTCTAGCAGGTCTCTCAAATGTTTTGGCAGGGCATTGAAGAGCTGAGGTCCTCTGAAACCGAAGCTGCTGCAGTATCTCGTTCTTATGTGAGATGCAGCGGACGGCACCTTTGGCACCATGCAGTAGCGACCCGTGCGGGCATTCCTGTAGTACTTGATGCCAAAGTTTGGCACCAGTCCTTCCAGTATTTTCCATAATTATATTATTACATGTATACATATATATATATATATATATATATATATATATATATATGTGTGTGTGTGTGTGTGTGTGTGTGTATGTATGTATATATGTATGTTTGTATATATATATGTATATATATATATATATATATATATATATATATATATATATATATATATAGATAGATAGATAGATAGATAGATAGATAGATAGATAGATAGATAGATAGATAGATAGATAGATAGATAGATATAGATATAGATATAGATATACACGCAAAAAAATATATTATTAATAGATAATAACATTAGTGGCAATTCAAAGCGTGAACCGTGCGGGCAGGCTTGAAAATGGTGATGGCACTCGAAAAGAACTAGATCTGCTATAAAGAAAATCGCACTAACATTTATTTGTGATCATGTGAAGGCCCAAGACACATATGAAGACGCAATAAGGGAATAATTCATAAATATACAAATATACATAATGATGTCGGTGAAAATTCAATGCGTGAACCGATGGCTGTCTCTTTGTCTCTCTGTCCATCTATCGTATATATACATATACATATATATATATATATATATATATATATATATATATATATATATATATATATATATATATATATATATATATATGGGGGGGGGCGTTTTGTGCGTACGTATGTGTGTGTTTGTATACGTTTCTTTGTGTATGCATATATCCTTATATAAATTCGCGCATTTCTCCGTATGAATCTATACACATGTAGGTAAATGTATAGCTAACGCACTCACACATGTCTCTGCATACATACAGATTTATACTCTTGTCCAGTTGATGGTCTGCTATGCTGCTCTTCACATTTTCATGAAACTTCTGCAGCATCCTGTGCGAGACTAGAAGTCGTTTAGTCTTCGTCAACTCCGTTAAGTTGATTACTGGAATTTCGGTGACATTGGCTATACTTCGCAATGAAGTCTGAAGTGGTATCACGCTGCTTTCTCCAGGCACGTGAGATTTGGACTTCGAATATAGAGAGCTGGTATATACTTCGTAAGGTATTTCTGTCTTTCAGTATTTATGTAGAGCGAAGTACAGTGAAACAATTTACTAAAGTACACTGTTTGTATATATATGTATACACACATACACACACACATACACATAAATATGTAAAGTAAGACGGCATCTGCTCTACTTTCCGCTATCGATTCAATTTAAACAGATCAAATAAAATGAAAATATCTATGTCAATGCTTTGATTTATAAACGTACTTTTCAAGACGTAGGTGAATCAGCTACAAACATAAAAGAAATATGTGAAAATATAGCGAGAATGGGTTGTCCGGAGACTTATGAATATCGTAAATACATAGACCCCGACTGCCGGTATGTACGTAAATTATCTCCTTGCATTAATATACTATATCAAATTTTGAAAATGTAAGGACGTTACCACCGGTGTCACTGCCGTGTCACCGTCCTTCTTAAAATTGTGCTTTGTTTTATTTTGAAATTCGAAACGGTATCAAAATATACGTGTATATATATACGGTAGTTCGCCAAATTCAAGAACGAAAATAAAGTTTAAAACAATTCGATTTCTACTTCTGTTTTTCCGAATGTAATTTTTACTGTAAATACTTTAAATTAATTTCATTATTCGCAATACGTTTTTTTACGAAGTGATTAATAACTAAATAATTTATAATAGTGAAACTGTTTATTTGAAAATAATATATAAACAAAACTAGAAGTAGAAAATTAGAGAACGTATGATGCGGATTTCAAAATAAAGTAACTGACAACAATCTAAACTGTGTATACTTAGTTAACAGATCTGTGCAAAGATTAATAGGGTGCAGTTGTGAACTGACAATAATGCAAAGCCACGTAAAATTGCTGAAAGTATCAGGAACCGAGAAGTCACATTGAAAAAAGAATGGATGGCTCTTTCTGGTTTCATTAGAGACATTAACTGTTCACATAGTTTTGTTTCAAGAACTCTCAAGCATTATGAAGAAACAAGCTTGTTTGTGTTATTAGGAATATGTAGGGGTACACCACAGAAAACGAGCGCGTGGTGAGACCGTGTAATTCAGAGGCTTTCGCTTAAAGATCGATTCAGGATTGTTGTAGGAAATTCTTGCCAATGAGCAAATACTTTGGACGGACGACAACTGGTGATTTGTATTCTTTAGTGAGGCAGCCAATATTTATGCTGAATAATGAACAATATCACAGTGTTAAATTAGCAATGGGAGTGTTTGAAGCTGATAATAATTATGTAATGCGTTGGCCAGTACAGGACCCGGTATATCTAAAACTTTAGAGCAGAATTTATAGCTGACAACTCCACACATTTTTTCTCTGCTTTTCTTTTCTCTCCTTGTTTCTTTCTGTGTTCCTTTCTGTGAAAGAGCGTAGGCTCGAAATGTTAAATACATTTTCAATTCCCGAGCGTTACACTAATACATCTGTTTGGTTTCTACACCACCTGTCTTCGTATATATATATTTTTTGTGAACTCTCCTTATATATATATATATATATATATATATATATATATATATATATATATATATATATATATATATATATATATATATATATATATATATATATATATATATATATATATATATATATATATATATATATATATATATCGTCACGGTTTTCGAATTATATGCGGGCAATTGTCGAGCTCTGAAAGCTCTGACGATTTTCCTTATAATGTATTCAAAATGATGCAAAAGTATATTTTCATAAATGCTTCGTGAGTTCAATCTCATTTGAGAAATCAATTAATTGTTGGTTGCTATGTTGATTAATTAATTATTTAATTTGTATCCCTTATATCTCTCTGTTTTCTAACTCAATGAGTTATTCTGTATGACATATTCATTATTATATTTTCTCATCAAAATTTAATATATTGAACTAATCTATCTTGGATAAATATTATTTGCACATGCACACACAGATATATATATATATATATATATATATATATATATATATATATATATATATATATATATATATATATATATATATATATATATATATATATATATATATATATATATATATATATACAAACAAACGCACACGTAATTACATAGCCTATAATTTATTTTCTAAATTTCCACAAAAACATCCATCTGCAGTGCTCACAAAGTTTTTAACGAGTGTTTTCATCCAGACATGTTTCCTGAATGTCGAAATTACTTTAGCGAAGTCAGGAAATGTTTTGTAAGTTACTTCTTATTTCTATGTTGCATGTATTTGATATCTGAACAACTGTATTTAAAACATTAGAGCAGAATTGTTTCTTTATATTACATCAAATCTTTTCATCAATATCTGAAATAAGATTCCCACGATAAGATTTGTTTATACAACTAAAACATTCACTTTAATAATTAATTGATTAAATGTATATTTATTATATTTTTATAATAAGCTTTGTGTGATTGAAGTAATTACTCATTACTCATTACTGTGTATGCTTGCACATACAACGCTTATACACGTCTCGTATTCACATATGACAATGTTTAATTTTTCAGAAAAACACTTCTAACAATGACAAGGTAGGTGATTCACGAGTATATTTTACTGCAATGGCTAAGATGACCATCCACAATTGTCACACAGAATATATACTTAAGTTTCCTAAAATTCCTTCAATTGAATTTTTGCATTGTGCCCTAGTGAAATATTGTTATATTTCGTCGTTCTTGCATTGCAATGAAATGGTCAATCAAAATAGCCATGATACAAACACATTTATGCAATATGACCGCATCTGTTTCGAATTACAGCCTTTTGGTTGCTAGTAAAAATAGTCAGTAACAGCGTAATACACTATATTCTGTATATTACAATAGAGGTTAAACTATAATAAACATTTGGGTTAAAATAGTAGTATAGTTTTTCCCTCTTTGGGTTAAAACCGCAGAATCGTTATTTCTTTGAGAAAACTCTCATTACAGTTGCGATAAACACCACCTTCAAATCCTGTTACACTCAATATAAATATATGTGTGTATATATAGTCTTGTTGATATAATTTTTATTATATTCTTTTCAGAGTTCCGTGGAAACACTATTCCTTACTGTAATTTCCTTTAATATACTAATGCAAATCTAAAGGAAGATAATGATGTAATACCGATTTACCTCCGTTATTCTGTAATTTGTATTGGTGCTACATTAATATGTATTTGAGATGCGGTGTAAAAATGATGGGGAATTAAACGCTGAAATCTAATGCTATTCTGTTTTATACTTTCTGAAAAATTATAACTCTAAGTATATCAGCAGATAACAATTTTGGAAATAATAGTTTCACATTCAATAGTAGAATGTTTGTATAATTTTTGAGGTAATAATAGCTTAGATATTTTCTCACAAATATTAACACATACTCCATCCTCTACCTGTTGGAAATATATCCTTATGTCTGTAGTCTGAGCATGTATTCAATATAAAGAAACATAGGTGAGATAAATAGCAGGAAGTAGAGGAGAAATTGAATTTGAATAAAATATCTCAGGTGCTTTACGAGAAAAGTATCGATTAAGTTGGATTGAAACGAATGTGCTCCTTACGACGAATAATGTTGTGAACGTATTACCTATGAAAAGATTGCGTGGCTTTAAGTGACGGAGAAAACATACGTAACTCCCAAAATTCACTCAGAATCCAAATATCACACATATCAAATAGAAAACCTATACTATAGTTGTATTCAAATGAAAGATCTCTATGATATGAAACTTGTGATTAAACCTCGTGAAAGATTATTAGCTACAAAAAGCTGATGTGGATTTTAGTGAGTAAAAGAAGCAACCATTTTAATAAATGAAAAATACTTTTGTCATTTAAGAATATTTCGCATTGTATATGAACACATCCAATTTTATTGATCGCTTAACATAAAGATACAGAGCACCTAAACGGAGTGTGAGAGGTACTAGGTTTGGTAATTTGTACTTGATTACACGTCATTCTCGTTCTGTTTCGAATGGGTATGTAGCGAAGCTACATTCACAAATATTCACGATTTACATTAGATGAAAGCTTAGCGGTATTTTGCCTATCTTTCTACTAACGAACTAATCAGATTTGTCAGATTCCTATGGAGGTTTGGTGAAATATATATGGAATAGATGTAAGTGCATGAAAAAATAAATAACCCACAAAGTCTAGATTATGCGATCCAACACATTAATTTCTCTGTAAAGTATTGTATAAAAAAGTCTGATCACGTCATCGATTTCCTTTAAGCATTACAAGTACTCAAGTAACGTTACTAATTGCATAATTGGCGTAAGCTCACAAACCTAAAATAAGAAATTGTAGAAGAATAAAATGAAGAAAGAATATATATTGTGCGAAAGTCATCGTGTCCCTTTTTGCATTGGGCTTGTTTTATTATGAAGTTAATACCATCTGGGCAACATCATTTTATTTAATCTCATAAATATTTTAGCAGTAAAGCCCTATAAAAGGAAAATAAACGTTTCTCCTAATACTTATAAATTCCAAATAATTGACGTGCCAAAACAATATTTTAACATTTAAACACACATTTAGAGCGTTCATAGTAATGAATGTCAATAAATATAAGGGGTGCAACAGATGGTCAATTTTATTTCATATAAAAATAAACCATCTTGGGATTTATGCATCAAAATACACCGGTGATGAAGAGACAAAATCACAAAAAAAGATTTCTGTGTTTATTTTTGTTCTCTTAATTAGTAAAGATCACAATTTTTGTCTTACTGCTTTATATGTCAAAAGCTTTCAATATATTTCTGTTTTCCACTCAGCGTAAATGAAAATTGATAGAAATCCCTATTTATCAAAGTTTCTCTGCGAAAATCTATATAATTCTCTATCAATATATATATATATATATATATACTTCAATATAAATTCAACACACTTCAACAGCCTAACTGGATTTGTCACATTCCTCTCAAAGATTCCTTTCAAACAGATATGGAGTAGTTGTGTGTGTGTTAAAAAAAACAAGAAACCTAAAATCTAGAGTATAGATTCAATGCACATCAATTTATCAGTAATATATTCTAGAAGAATGCCCGATCATGCCATATACAGTTTGGTTGAGAGAGGTATCAATCCTCCTTAGTCATTAATCATTAACGGTAATCCAGAAACAGAACCAATTGCATAAGTCGTGCAGGGCCACGAACCTAACCTAAAAAAGATGGATAATATGAAACGATGTATTGTGCGTATGACCTCGTGTATGTCTTTGCATTGGAGGTACAAGCTGGGCATTAACGTTTTATTTAATACATATGTTAAAAGACAAAATCTATAGAAGCGTTTCTTCTTATACATATGAATTCTAAATAGCTGACGTGCAAACACGATATTTCATCGTGTAGAATAAATATTTAAAGAGTTCATAATAAATAAACGTCCAAGATGCAACATCTGTTGCGTTATATTTCAAAACAAAGTATGACACATTTAAGACTGATTTACCAAAGCGAATCGGCTGTAAAAAGGAAAAATCAATATGAAAATTACTGCGTTTATTCTGCTTCTCTTAATTGGTAAGTGTCTCAATTATGCTCTTGCTAATTGATATGACAATAACTTCAAATATGATTCTGTGCTCCACACAGTGAAAGTCCAAATTTAACAAGGTATCCAGTAATCATTATTCTTGTTTGTAAACCCATTTCTTTGTGTATCGATTAACAAATATTTCAACAAAAAAGTACACACACACAAGTACCCATTGCGAGATTAGAAGTCTTTTAGTTTTCCTCAACTCCGTCAAGTTGCTTACTGTAATTTCGGCGACATTGGCTAGTCTTCGGATGAATACTGGAGTGGTATCACGCTGCTTTCTCCAGGCACGTGAGATTTGGACTTCGAATATAGAGAGCTGGTATATACTTCGTCAAGTATTTCTGTTTTTCAGTATTTATGTAGAGCGAAGTAAAGTGAAACAATTTACTAAAGTACACTGTTTGTATATATATGTATACACACATACACATATATATGTAAAGTAAGACGGCATCTGCTGTCCTTTCCGCTATTGATTCAATTTAAACAGATCAAATAAAATGAAATATCTATCTCAATGCTTTGATTTATAAACGGGCTTTTCAAAACCCAGGTGCATCAGCGTCAGATATAAAATCAGAATGTGAAGTAATAGCGAGAATTAGTTGTCCGAAGAGTTATGAGGATCGTAAATACATGGACCCCGACTGCCGGTATGTACGTAAATTAACTGTTTGCATTAATATACTATATCAAATTTTGAAAATGTAAGGACGTTACCAACTATGATGCTGTTGTGTCCTTTTTAACATTGTGCTTTCTTTTATTTTGAAATTCGAAATGGAATCAAAATGTACGTGTATATATATACTGTAGTTGGCCAAATTAGAGAACGAAAATAAAGTTTAAAGTTATTTCGATTTCTACTTCTGTTTTTCCGAATGTAATTTTTACTGTAAATACCTTAAATTAGTTTCATTATTTACAATAATCTTTTTTACGAAGTGATTAATAACTAAATAATTTATAATAGAGAAACTGTTTATTTGAAAAAATATAAATTATAACAAGATGTAGAAAATTAGAGAACGTATGATGCGGATTTCAAAATAAAGTAACTGACAACACTCTGAACTTTGTATACTTAGTTGCCTGATCTGTGCAAAGATTAATAGGGTACAGTTGTGAACTGACAATAATAGAAAGCCACGTAAAGTTGCTGAAAGTCTCAGGATCCGAGAAGTCACACTGAAGAAAAACTGGATAGCACTTTCTGATTTCATTAGAGACATTAACTGATCACATAGTTTTGTTTCAAGAACTCTCAAGCATTATGAAGAAACAAGCTTGTTTGTGTTATGAGGAATATGTAGGGGGACACCACAGAAAACGAGCGCGTGGTGAGACCGTGTAATTCAGAGGCTTTCGCTTAACGATCGATTCAGGATTGTTGTAGGAAATTCTTGCCAATGAGCGAATACTTTGGACGGACGACAACTGGTGGTTTGTGTTCTTCAGTGACGGATATATGTTCAATTTGGTTGGCTCCAGTAATAGACAATACGTGAGACGTCTGAAAATGGAAACATTGCTCCCTAAATGTGTGAAGAAATCAATAACGGTAAGAGTTGGGGTTTAATGATATGGAGAAGGGATTCTGCAGTAGGTTCTGGGGCTTTCATTGAGATCCATGGTAATGTGAATTCGGTCATATAGAAAAACATAATTGTGAAGAATGTTGTTACTGTTGTGATATCATAACGAACTCATCGGCCAATATTTATGCTGAATAATGAACCATGTCACAGTGTTAAATTAGCAATGGGAATGTTTGAAGCTGATAATAATCCCGTAAAGCGTTGGCCAGTACAGGACCCTGACATATCTAAATCTTTAGAGCAGAATTTATAGCTGATTACTACACACATTGTTCTCTCTCCTTGTTTCTTTCTGTTTTCTTTTCTGTTAAAGAGCGTAGGCTCGAAATGTTAAAGACTTTTTCAATTCCCGAGCGTTATACTAATACATCTATTGTTTTCTTCACCACCTGTCTTCGTCTGTTCTTTTTTTTGTGAATTCTCCCTATATATATATATATATATATATATATATATATATATACATATATATATATATATATATATATATATATCGTCACGGTTTTCGAATCATTCGAAGGCAATTATCGAGCTGTGAAACTCTGACGATTTTCCTTATAATGAATCCAAAATGATGCAACAGTATATTTTCATATATACTTCGTGTGTTCAATCTGATTTTAGAAATGAAGTAATTGCTGGTTGCTATATTGATTAATTAATTATTTAATTTGTATCCCTTATATCTCTCTGTTTTCTAACTCAATGAACAAATCTGATATCTTAAGTTATTCTGTATGATATATTCATTATTATATTTTTTCATCAAAATTTAATATATTGAACCAATCTATCTTGGATAAATATTATTTGCACATGCACGCACAGATATATATATATATATATATATATATATATATATATATATAAATTAACTACCAACAAAAATAAGTGGTAAGCTAACTTAAAAAATCATCACCAAAATAGCAGAAAAAAACGACAGTGAAGATATGCAGACTCTTCAAGAATCGATCCTTTTGGTAATATTAATAATAATAAAGGAGTTACGACGCAAAAACGTATAAATTCAAAAGAACATATTTACCGTCTTCAATATATATTTTTCAGTATAAAGAATTCATTAAGATGCTTAAATCAAGGTTTCTTTACACATCATTCAGGAACAGATATAACATCAGAAAAAATACACTCCGTTTAAAAACACAAACCGTTCATGGCGAAAAAAATTAAAAACGCCTTCCAACGAATCCTGTTAATACATGAATGTGTCTTCCCGATAAGTTCTTTAATATATACGTTATTAGGTGGAACAGGTATATCCTTCAAAGAAGCGTCTATGTTAAATAACTCCATAGGTAACGATTAAATAGCTGTTCAAGAAATGGAGTAAAAATTCAGCACACAAACAAACGCACACGTACTTCAATAGCCGATGATTTATTTTCTAAATTTCCACATTAACTTCCATTTGCAGTGCTCACAAAGTTTTCGACGATTGTTTTCACCCAGACAGGTATCGCGAATGTCGAAATTACTTTATAGGAGTCAGGAAATGTTTTGTAAGTTACTTTGTATTTCTATGTTGCATGTATTTGACTTTTGAACAACTGTATTTAAAACTTTAGAGCAGAATGTTTTCTTTATATTACATCAAATCTTTTCATCGATATCTGAAATAAGATTCCTACGATAAGATTTGTTTATACAGCTAAAACATTCACTTTAATAATTAATTGATTAAATGTATATTAATTATATTTTTATAATAAGCCTCGTGTAATTGAAGTAATTACTCATTACTCATTACTGTGTATGCTTGCACATACAACGCTTATACACGTCTCGTATTCACATATGACAATGTTTAATTTTTCAGAAAAACACTTCTAACAATGACGAGGTAGGTGTTTCACGAATATATATAACTGCAATAGCTAAGATGACCCTCCACAATTGTCACACAGAATATATACTTAAGTTTCCTAAAATTCCGTCAATTGAATTTTTGCATTGTGCCCTAGTGAAATATTGTTATATTTGGTGAATCTTGCATTGAAATGAAACGGTCAATCAAAATAGTCATGACACGAACACATTTATGAAATATGACCACATCTGTTTCGAATTACAGCCTTAATTCTAAGCGTGAAGGCTTCAATTGCGGTACGCAATTGTTGTTGCGAAGTCGAAGAAAATTTCTTGTGCACTCGTGCCTTCAGAACGTCGGGTGAAGCGTGAAAAGTGCTCGTCACCATCCTCTCTAAAATAGACCAAATATAAAAATTCAAAGAGCCGTACATTCTTGACCATGAACGATGGAAAGTTTTTTGTTTCTGAATCCAGTTTTGTGTCTGCAGTTGTATGATAGTGACAAGTCCAGTCCTGTTCGAGGCACCAACTTGCACCTTGAACGTGTGCATCCACGCATGGGAGCAGTACAGTTTCTAGTATCTCCCAAATGTCTCAACGCATATTAACTCTAACACCTGAGAGCAAAGAAACGAGAGAAGAACTTCCAGTGTTTCTTAGAGTAGACCAAACCACAAATGACATTCATATTCAGTTTAATAGGCTTCTCTGCATTTTAACCGCTTCTCAGCATTTTAGTGGCTTTAAACTGCATAGGCTATGATAAAGGGTCATCTCCTTCGACATGTACTGATTCTATCTCGAACAGAGTTTTTCTAAAGGAGTAGTTTGCTAGTAAAAATAGTCAGTAACAGCATAATCCAGTATATTCTGTATATTGCAATAGGACTTAAACTATGAATTAAAATAGCAATATAATTTTTCCCTCTTTGGGTTAAAACCGCAGAATCGTTATTTCTTTGGAAAACCCTCATTACAGTTGCGATAAACACTACCTTCAAATCCTGTTATATATATATATATATATATATGTGTGTGTGTGTGTGTGTGTGTGTGTGTGTATGTGTGTGTGTTTGTGTGTGTGTGTATATAGAGTCTTATTGATGTAATTGTTATTATTTTCTTTTCAGAGATCCGTGGAAACACTATTCCTTACTGTAATTTCCTTTAATATACTAATGCAAATCTAAAGGAAGATAATGATGTAATACCGATTTACCTCCGTTATTCTGTAATTTGTATTGGTTCTACATTAATATGTATTTGAGATGCGGTGTAAAAATGATGGGGAATTAAACGCTGAAATCTAATGCTATTCTGTTTTATACTTTCTGAAAAATTATAATTCTAACTATATCAGCAGATAACAATTTTGGAAATAATGGTTTCAAATTCAATAGGAGAATGTTTGCATAATGTTTGAGGTAATAATAGCTTAGATATTTTCTCACAAATATTAACACATAATCCGTACTCTACCTGTCGGACGTATATCCTTTTGTCTGTACTCTGAGCTTGTATTCAATATAAAGAAACGTAGGTGAGATAAATATCAGGAATTAGAGGAGAAACTGAATTTGAATAAGATATCTCAGATGTTTTACGAGAAAAGTAAAACATTAGATTAAATTGGATTGAAACCAATGTGCTTCTTACGACGAATAATGTTGTGAACGTATTAGCTATGAAAAGTTTGCGTGGCCTTAATTGAGTAAAAGAAGCGACCATTTTAATAAATGAAAAATTATTTTGTCATTTAAAAATATTTCGCATTGTATATGAACATACTCAATTTTATTGGCCGCTTAACATAAAAGTACAGAGCACCTAAACGGAGTGTGAGAGGTACTAGGTCTGGTACTTGGTACTTGATTGCATGTCATACTTGTTCTGTTTCGAATGGATATGTAGCGAAACTACATTCACAAATGTTCACGATTTACATTAGATGAAATGTTTAGCGGTATTTTGACTATCTTTCTACGTCCTCAGTTCAAATTCCGCCGAGGTTGCCTTTGCCTTTCCCCCTTTCAGAATCGATAAATTAAGTAGCAATTGCGTACAAGGGTCGATCTAATCGACTGGCCACCTCTCCAAACGTTTCGGACCTTGTGTCTAGAGTTAATCTAAAACGGTGAGCATCGTTAGCTCGGTGGACGAAATGCTTAGGATTAGTTTGCCTGTCACTACGTTCTGTGTTCAGAATCCACCGAAGTCAACTTTACCTTTCATCTTTTCGGAAATGATGAATTAAGTACCAGTGAGACCATGGGGTCAATCTACACAACTAAATTTCATTCTATTGTAGAAAAGATCATTGTCTTTAATATGTGCATATTTAAATATACTGCAACAAACTAACCAGATTTTCAGATTCCTATGGAGGTTTGGTGAAATATATATGGAATAGATGTAAGTGCATGAAAAAATAAATAACCCACAAAGTCTAGATTATGCGATCCAACACATTAATTTCTCTGTAAAGTATTGTATAAAAAAGTCTGATCACGTCATCGATTTCCTTTAAGCATTACAAGTACTCAAGTAACGTTACTAATTGCATAATTGGCGTAAGCTCACAAACCTAAAATAAGAAATTGTAGAAGAATAAAATGAAGAAAGAATATATATTGTGCGAAAGTCATCGTGTCCCTTTTTGCATGGGGCTTGTTTTATTATGAAGTTAATACCATCTGGGCAACATCATTTTATTTAATCTCATAAATATTTTAGCAGTAAAGCCCTATAAAAGGAAAATAAACGTTTCTCCTAATACTTATAAATTCCAAATAATTGACGTGCCAAAACAATATTCTAACATTTAAACACACATTTAGAGCGTTCATAGTAATGAATGTCAATGAATATAAGGGGTGCAACAGATGGTGAATTTTATTTCATATAAAAATAAACCATCTTGGGATTTATGCATCAAAATACACCGGTGATGAAGAGACAAAATCACAAAAAAAGATTTCTGCGTTTATTTTTGTTCTCTTAATTAGTAAAGATCACAATTTCTGTCTTACTGCTTTATATGTCAAAAGCGTTCAATATATTTCTGTTTTCCACTCAGCGAAAATGAAAGCTTATATAAATCTCTATTTATCAAAATTCATCTGCGTAAATCTATATATTTGTCTATCGATTAACCAATAATTCAATATATATGTGTGTGTGTTTGTGTGCGCGCATGTGTGTAGATAGTGCATGTGTGTAGATAGTGCATGTGTGTAGATAGTGCATGTGTGTAGATAGTGTTATTACTCGTACGCAACCTTAGCATTTAGCGCATGTCTTGCTTTTGTAAGATGGTTCCCTGACGATAAATTTATGTGCATATTCCAGCACCTCTCACTTCTTTGGAGTAGAGTGGACATAAATTTTGAAACATATGTAGGGATTAAAGGAACTTATTGAGTATACGCGTTTTGCCTCATTTATTATTAGTCTTCATATCTACTCAAGATACATCATTTTAACATGGAATTTCTACCCATTAGCCGGGAATGATATCTCAGTTTTTGTGTGATTTTTGCTACCCTGGTAACTATTAACATATTTACATTATCGAAGTTTTTTCAACCAAGATAATATTAATATATTTATATAAAGAACAATTGTTGTGTTCACAACACCTCTTTGAGGAGGATTTGTTTTCCTTGCTAATGATTTCTAATACATGTTTATATGCAAAATAAAAAGAAAATCATATGTAAACATATTTTAATGATATGTAGGCAGTCGAGATTTAAACCAACCCACCTAGCAATATCATTGCGAGTGAGTATGTTGGAGGAACCGTACAAAATCAAAAGGACTAATAGCGGTACACATAGGACAAACATTACAGATAATAAAACGCCATACACTACTGTCATATGTTTGTGAAAATAGAAAGCAATAAATTAGACATTGAACAAAAGCGAAGATGACAATAGATGTTCTGATCGTGCCGCATTCAGTTGCGACGATAGCGGATTCAATCTCGATTAGGCATTAAATATACTCAAGAAACAGTACAAATTGCATAATTGGTGCAAAATCACAAACATAGAGAGAGAAATTGTGGAGAAATGAAATGGAGAAAGAATATCTGTTGTGTGTATGTCTCCGTGTCTGAGTTTGCACTGGAGGTGATTTATTACGAAATTAATGCAAGCCAAGCATTAACATTCTATTTAATATCACCTATTTTAGAAAAGAAACTCAATAAAGGCGATTCTTTTTATCCTTATACATTCTAAACAGCTGACGTGCAGAAATAATATTTCAGCTTGAGGAATACACATTGCCATGCATATCCGGAGCGCAACAGATGTTACATTATATTTTCTTATAAAATAAACCGACCTGAAGACTGCGTTATCAAAAATAACCGGTGGTGAAGAGACAAAATAACAATGAAAATTTCTGCGTTTATATTTGTTCTCTTAAACGGTAAGAATCAGAGTTATTCGCTTACTAGTTGATATAACAATATCAACTAGTATATACCTCTGTGTTCCACTCACCCAAAATACAAATCTAGAGACATATATATTATCTTCTTATCAATTAACCAATAATTCAAGATATATATATATATATATATATATATATATATATATATATATATATATATATATATGAAATAAAAAAAATGGGACAAGAACGCAAAACATCCAGACAGTTAGATGGTACAAAAAATTGTCAATAAACCATCCAGACAGACGATACAAAGAAAACCAGGACAGGCCATTCGGATTTGTGTTATTTCATCAGTCGAGATCCAAATTATCTTTGCAATTTCGGCTGGTTATACTCGTTAATACTCCAAATTGGCCAGCCTCGTCTGGGCATATGTATGTATATATATATATATATATATATATATATATATATATATATATATATATATATATATATATATATATATATATATATATATAAGCGTGTGTGTGTGTGTGTGTATGTATGTATATATATAGATGCATGCAAATATATGAGTGTATGTATGCATGTATGATTCGCGACTTCAATTAGAACCACAACCTGCACTCACCGCACAATGTCATTTCGACATCTTTCTCCACAAGATAAAAATAATATCTTCCTGCGCCTCTAGAAACTTTGCTTTGGAAATTGGATATTACATACAATGGAAGTATTGGAGAAGAACAATAGCTACTAGCTACATAAAATCAGTGTCCCCTCTAAAAGATACCGTCATTTGGAAGAAGAATGGTGAAAATGTCACCATACCTGTTTACGGCAAACTATATTTGGTTCAATCGAAGGGCGTCAACTGAAGGCATGTGTTATTGCATGGATGAAATTTGTTAAAAGGATTCAGCTGTAAGAAGAGCCGCGGTTGCTAGTGAATACATATTTACCGAATAGCGGGATCGCTTATAGATATGCTTCTTTACTAATGTGCTGATTACAGGTTGATTTGTCCCTGAATTTATACAGGCTACTGTTGGCTTGTTAATGGAGCAAATATTGATGTGCTTGCTTAACCCTATTTACTGTATTCTCGTATTTTAATTTGGGATCTATGTGCCGTCTTACGCGGTCGTAAAATGTTTTCAGTTTGACCAATATAGTGTTCTCGATACGCTGAGCAGGTTAATTAATATATGAGGTTTTCAGAAGCACACGTGTAGTTGAAGCACCAAGCCAGTCCGGTATTATCCACACAGCTCCAATGAAGGTGAATAAAATCAAATTAAGCAACAGGATATCAAGTAGTAATGGAGCACGACTGTTTCAAGCGGCTCCATTTAATGTGTTCTGCTTGTTAAAAAGTTCTACATTTTGTGCAGCTCAAGATAGAATTGTATTTAAAGTTACGTAATGATTGCATTGTTCAATTCACGGAGCTGCTTGAAACGGTCGTACTGCCTTACTACATGATATCCTGTTACATATATATATATATATATATATATATATATATATATATATATATATATATATATATATATATATATATATACACGCACACACACAAACACACACACATATACACACACACAAACAAACGCACATATGTATATGAATGTAAATTGAAGAGAATGTCTGAAACCGATTCTATTTAAATCGCTAATTTACAATAAAGATCTACGTAACTGCATGATTGAAAAACGTATTTTTCTCATCCTAGCTGTATCAACTTTCGACTTGAAACAAAATTGTGATAAGTTAGCGAAAATTGGTTGTCCCGAGACTTATCGAATTCATACAAATTCAGACCCGGTCTGCCAGTAGGTATGAAATAAATAAATGGTTGAAATAATATACTAGATCAATTTTTGAAAATGTACGATAGTTACCAGCGATGTTACTGCTGTGCCACCGCTTCTCTTAAAATTGTATCTTGTAATTTGAAATTCATCATGGAATCAGAATGTATGTGCATATATACCGCAGTGATGAAACAAGGTCGTTTGTGTCATTAGAAAAACTGGGAAAACCACGGAAAAACAGGTGTTTGGTAAAACCGTGTGATCCTAAGGCTGTCATTAATAGATTGTTTCAGTCATTATGGAATGAAAGTGTCTCGAAAGACTGTGTTTCATCGTTTGACGAAAGTCGGAGTTCAAGCCTTTTCCACCAACATTAAGCTTTCCATCAAAATGAAGAACCGGTGGATTGTTTACACACAGAAATATTTCAACGCTTTTTGTCCAGCGCGATGTTTGAGTGAGTTACATGGGTGTTCCTGTGTGTATTTTGTTGAGAGGAGAGAGACGTGATGGTTGTACAACAAAGTATGGTAGTTACTTTGGGATGGAGGTGGGTGATGTGACGTTTCACTTATATTACTATTCAGTGTTCAGATATCAAGTATGTTTACATTCCTTTGTCCAAATCTTATTTAAGTCATGTCTATCTGTAATGAAGTCTGAAGTAAACTGGTGATCTAGTACAGCCACTAAATCGATCAACTGGTGGAGATTAGTGTCTCAATTGAACAATGACACATTCTCAGAGTGACCTTTTACATGTTTCTTGCAGTATAGTGGTGTGGTTTAGAGCATTCTACACATTGGTTGGTTGGTTTATTTATTTGTGTTTGAATCTAGAGTATACTAAGGGAGTTGATGCTATTCAGTTTTGAAATATATTTTTCTTCCAAATTTCAGAAACCTTTCTGGAATTTGTGATCTGAAGACACATGTGTTTTGTGGAAACACGCATAATGATGCCTTAAATGTCTAAAAGTTCCATCCCGAATTTTGATATTATTACTACATCTACCCTTTATTCTATCGATACAGCTTGATGGAACCCCAAAAGATTGGTTCACCGTTAAGCATTATTAGACTGTAGAAGGGTAATGGAATAGTATAATTATTTGCATATTCAAAATGTTTCCCCTAAAAAATTTAAGATATATATATATATCTTACATTTTTTACGAGAAACATTTTTACGGGAAATATATATATATATATATATGTATATATATATATATATATATATATATATATATATATATATATATATATATATATATATATATAGGGGGAGAGAGAGAGAGAGAGAGAGAGAGAAAGAGAGAGAGAGAGTGAGAGAGAGAGAGAGAGAAGAATACGAGGGATTTAGTCAGTGGTCATCTAAACGAAAAGTTACGCTAATTACGTGCTATATTTAGTCCTCATCTAGGTTCCAAGTGCACAGCTGATTCTGGAAATAGGGATCCGTATTAAGCTTCCGTATTATTAGGGATACATTACTATAGAGGATAAAGGATAAGAGAAACAAAGGCTAGGCGTGTATCTGACGCCGGTTACCATAATTCCAATAGGGTAAGGTGAATTTGAAATTTTACAGCTGTTTCTGGTATATCCCATATGATAGGCTAAATTGTCCGCACACTGGGTTTTCTGTCATCAGAGACAAAGTATGCACTAAAGTTCTAGGCAGGGACATTTACAGTTTATTAGAAATAAAATAGAAGGACAAAGAGTAAAATTAGCTAGAAGAATATAGACAGGAAAATAAAGTTCACAGTCCACCGGTGAACTAAACCCCCATATTTTGTGCGTTTGTGTATATGTATGTCTATCTATCTATCTATCTATCTATCTATCTATCTATCTATGTATCTATCTATCCATATATATATATATATATATATATATATATATATATATATATATATATATATATATATATATATATATATATATATATATATATATATATATATATATATATTTATATATATATATATGTATATCTATATATCTATCTATCTATCTATCTATCTATATATCTATTCTGATTATATGTCTGTGCACACGTTTGAATGTGGTGTGTGCCAGAGGGTTTGCAAATCCAATGGGGGTCTTAAAAGACATGTTAGGATCCACAATGAGCAGAACTTACTTGCAGGTATTGGTAGTGCAAATCAGAGGTGCAATCTGTGTGGGTGTTTTTTCAAAACACTGTCTGGTTTAAAAAGCCACATCAGACGCCATGAAAGGGCTAAGGTGTAGGTGCAGGAGGTGGTCAAACTATGTTTAAGGAGTAGACAACCACCATATATATATATATATATATATATATATATATATATATATATATATATATATATATATATATATATATATATATATATATATATATATATATATATATATATATATATATATACATATATATATAAGCAACATTACATGTACTACAATAGCCGCTGAATAATTTCCACGTTAACTTCCATTTACAGTTCTGCCGAAGTTTTCGACGAGTGTTATCTTCCAGACATGCATCGTGATTGTCAACATTTGTTTAAAAAAATGAAGAAATGTCAAGTAAGTTACTTTCTAATTCGATGTTGCATGTATCTGATTTTAAATGCAACCAAAACGTTACGGCAGAACGTTCTCTATATTTCATTAACTCTGTACCTGATACCCGAAACAAGATTTATATGATAAGACACGTTCATACAGCTAAAATTTTCAATGAATAATAAATTAACTAAAAAGTATATTAATCATAAATTTTATAACATTCCTTGTATGATAGAATTAATACCTCATTACTGCGTATGTGTGCACAGAAATTGCCTGATATATTTTAGCATTTGAAAACTTTTGAATTTTTCAGAAAAAACAAGTCTAACAATGCCGAGGTAGGTGATTTCATTGTAGCTAATACTTCGAGAACATATATGTTACTACAATAGTTATGCTACCAGCTAGAATATAAAAACAGGGTGCCCTAAATTTCATTCATCCATTTTTTTTTTATTTTGTCCAAGCGAAATATTCTTTTGTACTCTAGGCACAAGGCTCCAATTTTGGGAGAATGGGCTAGTTAATTAGGTCGACCACATTATGCAACTGGTACTTAATTTATTGACCCTCTAAAGGAAACGGCAAAGAGGACCTCGGCGGAACGCCCTAGCGAAAAATGCTATATTTCCGTTACTTGCATTGTAATGCAGTGGTGAATGAAAAACAATTATGACACAGCAACATTTAGTTGATATAAGCGCATCTGTCTCGAATAACGGGTTTAAGTCTAAGTGCGAATACTTTACCCGCGGTACGCAGTTACTGTTACGGAAACGAAGAAAATGTCTGGTGCAGTATGGCCTCCAAGGCGTCGAGCAAAACATGTGGTTTGCACGTGAGCCTCATCTCTGAATTGGACCAAACAGAAAAATCCAACGGGATGAGTTCGGATCATCATGATGGATATACGTCCTTGATAAGGAACGATGGAATGTTTTTTTCTGAAACCAGTGTTGTGTCTGTGTGGAGATATGTGACGGTGCCCTGTTTTGTTGAAGGCCGGAAGGTGTGCATTAGAAGTATTCATCCAGCCATTGATAGGTTTCATATTACAGAATGTCGGAAATCTCTCGTTGGATATTAATTCGAACACCCGACAGCAGAGAAACGAGGGGCAACATTCCACTGGTTCTCACAGCCGCCAAAACCATAACTGGCAGTGTAGTTTGTCTGCCATTTACGAATTTCGTCTTGCCAGAGCGAGATATCCTTAAAGTCAGTCATTCTGGTACCTTACTGTCTATTGGATATCATATTTCTTTGCATCAGTGAACATCAAGTTACGCAGCGTGCAAGATAAGACCGTTTCATTGCTGCCATATACCCTTATAAATCTGTATATGCTATGACGGTGGATCATCTTGTAGGGATGGGACCTCAGCTGCTCCTCAGCACCCGATATATTGATGTTCTGCTTATATTTCACTTGGCAGCCAAATGTTTGAAGGAATTCCTAGGAGTTCGCAGTATAATCTGAGAGGTCCACACAATTCTTATTTGGCCACGTCCAGTTTGAACCCTGGTGGAACCAGCCTCTTGATATTCCTTGGCAATTTTGGGGTGTGTTGTTAGTTTGATTTTAATTTCTATTTGCAATCTCTGTATTAAATTCGCCTAATCTGTGGAGGGTTATAATTGTATTTTTATCTCTAGCAATTATCAAATTTGTAAATCTGTATATATGCAGTATGAAACAAAATGAACACACAAGAAGCTTTTACAATGATATATAGTTTTCATATCTTATCATATTTATTGGTAATCATTAAAGCCCGATTTATCGGCTGCCTTGAATTCGGGAAACCCTGTAAATATTTTGAAAATAAGTTTAATAAAATCTGCATATTTCGACCTCCCATTGTACTAAAAGTAGAGTAGTAGTGATTCCATCGTCATAGTTTTAATACGTTGGCCACCGAGAACCAAATTCATTACATCACAATGCCAAATTCTCTTAATTTTCAATAGGAGAGGTTGCTCCTAGATAGTTTTTGAAGTTTTAGTTTAACAGTCAGATGTCAATTGACCTGCAAAGAATCAATATAGTTATCGATAAATAGAGTTGTAATTAATGCATTCGAGATTTCAAGTTCCCGCGTTACTTCTTCGTAGTTAAGCACACCGTCGTTTAAACAGTGAAGTTTTGTATCATTCGCATCTAAAGTGGTGATAATTGTTACCTTTTATTCTTCGTATACTGGTTCTCTCAGGAAGAAAGGTTTTCTAACGGAGAAACTGAAAAGTCAGTAATTGTGTGACATTGTATTTTCTATATATATTACAATCGCGGTTAGTCTGGGGTCAAGGCAGCAGAATTGTTATTCCTTCCTAGGGTTAAAATTGCAGTATCGTTATTTCTTTCAGAAAACCCACGTTAGATTTGAAATAAACACTAACTTCATATCCAATTACTTTCCATATATATGTATACAGATTGTTATCGATATAATGTTTACTATTCTCTTTTCAGAGGCCCATGCAAACACTATTCCTTACTGTACTTGTCGTTAATGTACTAATGCAAATCTAAATGAAGATAATGATGCAATAACGATTTACTTGCATTATTTGTAATTTTATTGGTTCTACAATTTATGTATTTGAGAGGTTCTGTAAGAATAACTGGGAAGTAAACGCTAAAATCTATTTCTTTATTGTTTCATATTTTTCTAAAGCTTTTTATATCGAATCACAATTTTGTGGATGATAGTTTCAATTTCAATACGTGAATGTTCATGTATTGTTGGTCGTAACAACAGCTTAAAACATTTCTTACAATTATTAACATATAATCCACTCCCAGTCCGTTGGTAAATATGTCTTTAAGCAGTACTGTTGGTCTGGCTTCAATAAAGAGAGGAGGAATTTGAATTGAAATCTCAGATGTTTTAAGCGAAAAGTATCAATTAATCTGGATTTAAACGGATATGTTTGTCTTCGTAGAATCTTGCTGTGAAAACTTTGTTAAGACGCATTAGCTACAAAATGTTTGTGTGGTTTCAAGTGACGGAACAATAATAGGTGGGACCCAAAATTAACTATGGATCAAAATATCACAGTTAAAAAATAGAAAGACTATTGAACATCTGTATTCTAATGAACGAGTTCTATGGGAGAAACCTTGTGGTAAAGACTTCTTTAAAAACTATTAGCTACAAAATGTTGTTGTGTATATAAAAGACGAACAGATGTGATCATGAAAAAGAATGAAAATAATTTCACTATTTAAGCATTATGAATTAAGATAATTGATTTTATTGGTAGCTTATAGAAACACTTTCCAGCTTCTCTCAGACAGAGGAAAATATTCAATTGCTGTTCGGTGAGATTATCATATATCTGCTGCCACAATATGAAGTGTATCGTTACAGGTGATCAATACCAAGAGCCTAAATCCAGTGGCAACTGTCGCTACGCATAATTCGGTTCACTTAAGCAATGATGTATGATTAAATCTATCATATATGTGTCATAAGACTGTGCAAAACTAAATAATAATAAAACTGATAAAACATACGAAATAAGAGAAACACGTTAATTCTATTTTAAACTGATCCGTCATATTCCCCAAATAAATCTCAAGATATTTCTGATATTATGCATATTATACTTTACTACATAGAATGTATGACGAAATGTTGAACAAGGTAAATCAAGCATTAATAAGAACCACAAAAAAGAATAGAAAATTATGTACAAAAAGAAGAATAACTTGGACTCAACAAAAATTTGGAAATTGGGAAAAACATTGAACACTGTTATATATATATATATATATAAAACATTTAAGTTCCATATGTAATTGTGTGTCAGTGTGTCTGTGAATGTGTGAGCGTGTAGAAACTCGTTTCTATCTATGTATATTCACACTTGTGGATCTGTATATATATATTCTTTCATTCTTTTACTCGCTTCAATCATATGACTGCAGCCATGCTGTAACACCGTCTTAAAGCGTTTAAATCGTAGAAACAGACCCAGCGCTTATTTTTGTAAACCTAGTAATTATTCTCTGTGACATAAACAAATCAGAATCGGTTATCAAGCGATGGTGGGATGACAAAGACAGGGATACATATACACACACACATATATATATATATATATATATATATATATGTACACACACAAACATATACATGCATATATACATATACATATACTTGTATATATATATATATATATATATATATATATATATATATATATATATATATATATATATATACATATATATATATATATATATATATATATATATATATATATATATATATATATATATATATATATGTATGTATATGTTCGACGGACTTCCTTCAGTTTCCGTCTGCCAAATCCCATCACAAGTTACTGGTCAGCCAGGGGCCCTAGCTGTCATTTGCACAAGGTCAGATTGAACTCTTGTTAGTAGCGCTTTAATACAGGCGTTGTGCCCTCTCAGATAAGGCGAAGTATCTTCTTGCACGGAGGACTATCTTGCGGTCTCAGTTAAACATGAGAAGCTCTGTTGTAGAAGCATTCAGTTGTAATAACTTACAACTCAAAGTACAAAAATGTATCGAGTAACATTGAAAACTGATGCTACTGCAATACTTCGCCAGACAGAAATTCAAACTACATGCGTACTGGAGATTCAATGCCATATAAGTAGTCACCTAGGCAGAATCAGGGAACATCCAAATACCCAAGTTTCCCACCCCCAATTGATGGCCCTTTCACTATCGCAAGTATCGTATGGGGTGTGGAGCTAAAATATGTGTAGTAATGCATCTTTCCCTATTTCATATTACCAAGTTGATAAAAAGAAGAAGAATGGTTATGCATTGATCTCATTAGTTATTTGTTACAAGGTATCAGGTATCAATGGTGCTTTAGTGTACAACATTAGCCTGTAATTTTCTGGAGAAATAATACCATCTATGGTGGCCAAGCTTTATATAATTAACAGCAAGTGAGACCCATGAATCTTCACGATTTCCAATACATCAAATTAGATAGTTAAAGAATCAAAGTATTAAAATTGTAAGCAAGTGAAGAAAACTGGGAAAATATGCTGTTGCATATACATGCATATCCTAAGAATAATCTGCCCAAAACGCTCAGGATGTGTGTTTTGTAGCAAACCGGAAAATGATCTCCCCGTCAGTCCTCCGAAATCGTCTAAGTCAAATGTCAGGTAAACATGCTGTCACAATCTAACCGTATCTATCAGATTCTTATCAAAAATATTTTCAAATATCGATTGAGTATATTTCAGGGCGTTAAAAAAAAACATAACCCACACAATCTAGTTCATATGATTTGACGAACATGAAATTCACAGTAAATTATTCTAAGAAAGAGTCTGATCGTGTCACATTCAGTGTCAAAGACAGCACATCAATGTCCTTCAATCATTAAATGTACTGAAGAAACGGTACCAATTGCATAATTTGTCACAAACCTAAAATAAGTACTTGTAAATTCTTGAAAGGAAGTAAGTTTAAACGTCATGAGTATGTGGTCTTGTCTGTGTTTGTGCTGGAGTGATTTATCATGAAGTTAATGCCATATGGGCAACAACGTTTTATTTAATCTCATACATATATTAGCAGAGAAGCTCTATAAAAACTTTTGTTCTTAAACTCCTAAATTCTAAATAGTTGACGTGCAAACACAATATTTTATCATGAACAATAAACATTTAAAGAGTTCATAGTAATACATATACGGAGTGCAACATATGTTACATTATATTTATATATAAATAAGCCATCTTGAAGAAAGCTTTATCATAACAAACCGGTGGTAAAGAGGCAAAATTATAATGAAAATTTCAGCTTTTATTTTTGTTCTCTTAATTAGTAAGTATCATTATTACTATTTCCCTAATTGATATGATAATATCAAACCCTAAAACCCTAACCCTAACCCTAACTCTAAAACCTTAGAGCTAAAACTACTACAAACGCACGAACGAAGTCATAAATAACAGTACCGCCGATAGTTGTTGTTGATAAACAACGGCACTAATTTTATTCAAGGGAAAAGTTCCCATTACACCGTAAAAACGTGTTTTTTACAATCCACAGCAGTAATTGTTTTCACCTCAATAGACGTCAGTGATTGGTTGAAATTACCGAAATACGACAATTTTAACACGAAACAACTTTAAAAATATAAACTTTTCTCAACAACACTAAGAGTAAAATATGTTTTATATGACACATTATACCATGGTATGTGCTTCACAGCATTGGACGGGTTCTTGGTTGGCTGAGTTGTAGAGTAGTGGGTTGTCTCTAAATTAGTTATATATATATATAAATTTATATATATACATATACGAGCGTGTGTGTATCTATGTATATTTATATATGTATATATATATATATATATATATTTGTATATATATATATATATATAATTGACATCCAGTACACCTTGTTTGGAAAGTGCATATTTAATTAACTATATACACACACATACACACACACAAACACACTCACACACACACACACACACACATATACATATATATATATATATATATATATATATATATATATATATATATATGTATATGCGTGTGTGTGTGTGTGTGTGAGTGTGTTTGTGTGTGTGTGTCTGTGTGTATATAGCTAATTAAATATCCACTTTCCAAACAAAGTGTACTGGATGTCAATTAAGTGGTCTAGTATGAAATGTGTCTAAAATTTTAAAAGACATTTAGAGATTCCTGAGAATGGTTATATATTACTAAAAATAATATCACGAAACCATCGTAAGGAATTTTAAATGTTTTAAAACATTTTAATAATCATAGCTATACTTTATTTATTTATTTATAAAAACAATATCGCTAATATTTTATACTTTATATACTTATCTTTATTATGATTTTTTAGATAGAAATATTCCACTATTTTACTCTCTAATATATATACTAATGTAAATAGAAAAGAACTTCTGTTCTTCTTTCTGCTAACGATTTAAGATAGACTGACAGTTTAACTTAAAGATTAATGTAATTACATGATTTAAAATGTTTCTTTCAAATCGTAGGTGTATCAACTTGCAGCATTCTCGGTTGGTGTGAAGGTTTCTCAGCATTTAATTGTCCCGACAAACCTACACTAAAATCAGGCGCAAGCCCTGTCTACCGGTAGGTATTAAAAAAATAACCACTTGCATTAATATTCTAAATGAAATTTGGAAAAGTTACCACCATTGTTAATGCTGTGTCACCGTCTATCTTCAAATGGTGTTTTATTGTAATTTCATATTCGACAAAATATAAGTTTATATATTCTGGGTCCATACAAATGTGAATGAATCGTATATTGAAATAGCCAACAATCATATTAACTATATATTTGGACCGTGTTGTATTTTCTAAATAAATGTTTCCTTTTATAAATTATATAGTTATTAATCGGTTCCTACAAAATTTATTGTAAGTAATAAACATACGTTAATGTCAGGGTCCCTTATTAGTCTCCTAACATTAAAATTAATCAGTTATTTTTAAGTTGTGGATTCTATTTTTCATGTTGCCCACAGGCGGCTTCTATCGTGAAGAAAAATAATGAGAGAAAAAATAGATTTAATTATAGCGGTTTTGACTGTTATTTCTAAACAGGTAAGGGTTTTGAAACTCTCTTAGTAGCATCAGCTGGCCTCCGTCTTTGAGTATAACAGCACCATGATGTAATGCTCCCTGACAGATATTGGGAAACGGTATGTCGTACTGTTTGACCCTGGAAGCTCCAATGCAAACAATTCAGAGTGTTTGAATGTGGATCTGAGAACAGCGAATGTAACCAGTGTGAAAAATTGAAACATCATGGTGTTTGAAGAAATCCCTAATAATTGCATTTCCTACTCGGCCTCAGACTCAATACGAAGGCCTGTATCAAGTGCCTGGAGGAGGCTGTGCTACAGTGGGAAAACAAGACCGTATGTTTAGCAACAGCACTCCACCCCATGCCACACAAGCCGGAGAAGACAATCATCCCTGTCAGAAAATTTCTCCGACATCACCCCCAACATCAGGTCACGCAACTCCCCAGACTGCAGCACGTGATTCCGAGGTCGCCAATGGCGATTATATTCAAGAAATAAACCCTTTGGATTTTCCAGATATTTTTGTGCAATTTCGGTAAATATATCTCCTAAAATGAAACATCAGAATTAATTCCATTTGTGGGTAATTTAGACGACAATTTATTCACCGCAACCTGTATATATACATAGATACACAAATGACTGAAGTAAATACAGACCCCATAAAATATCGTTTCTTTTTAACTTTATTATTTTCCTGTTTTCTAAGGGTGTATGGGTACGCTACATTAACAGCTATTCTACGGACGCGAATTAGTTTAGAAGAATGTGCTATATGAGAAGAATATTATGATGAAAACGTGCCAATAAAAACATTCTGTGGCTTGAAGAATTAAAAAGAGGTGATATTTTGAAGAAGGCGAAATATTATTTTACTAGAAAAAAGAAAAATAATGTTATTTGATCTCAAATGAAACAGCATGAGACGAATATTCTTGGGGAATCCTGTCTAAAAATAATAAACAAAGAAATATGGTTTTCTTGCAAATTCCTATTAATTCTTATTATTCTCTTTATTTTTTACTTATCAAAATATGTACATATGAAAACTATAAAACTAATAAAAAGAGCACTCATTAAAAAATTAATTATTAATTATTTAATTAGATATTAGCATTTTCTAGTATAAACATGATATAAAAGATAAATGTTTATGGTATATATATACTGCTATTTATACTCCATGATTTTTTAGATGGATACAATTTCTAAGATTGAAAAAAAATTCAAAAAGCATATACAATAATATGAATCTTTTCAATCATAAATATAAATAGATTTAATTATGATATTAGTAGTTTTACATGGAATAAAAATGACTTGACTAAACGGGAGCAGAATCCTATAATAGTCTTAAGTATTCAATGTGGATAAATATAGAATAGCATTTAAGCCTGGAAAATTACAGAGCAAGAAGAAAGTACAGTTCTATATTTAAGTGATGAGGAATTATGTACATTATTTACATTATTTACATTTGACGGATATTTGTCCTCATCTTGTTTGTTGTCAACACAACGTTTTGCCTTATATACCCACCAGCTTTCATCAGGTGTCTGGGGGAAATTTCGAACCTGGGTTCTCAGTGCTAAGGTATTTTCTTATGTTGTTATTATTATTATTATTATTAAGGTCACCGTCTGGAATCGGACTCGGTCTCCTGCGGTTAGTAACCCGCACTCTTAACCACTACGGGCATATGGCATAGTGATTAACAGCGCGGTCTACTAACCTTAAGATTCCGTGTTCTATTCCAGGCGGTGACCTTAATAGTAATAATAATATCAAAAAATACAAAGTGTGAACTTCAATAAATTACATATTTTCCGGAGGTAGAAAACAAAATTAAAGTTTTTCATGAATTAGAAAGTAGTGAGAGAGAGAGAGAGAGAGAGAGAGAGAGAGAGAGAGAGAGAGAGAGAGAGAGAGAGAGAGTGAGAGAGAGAGAGAGAGAGAGAGAGAGAGAGATAGAGAGAGAGAGAAAGTGAGAAAGGACATATACACAGTACAATAAAATACAAAGGATATATACACAGTACAATAGAAAATAAGTCTCACAAACTGCAGCTCCAGAAAAGGGCAATTCTAGGAATCAGGAAACTATTATGTATATTCAATTCTGCACTCGGAAAGAAGCAAATAAAAACCTGACTGAATTCTTTTACATTCTAGCTCTGCAGACAAAACTTGCAACGGTCGATTATATCTGATTAAGGGGGAAGATGCAAAGTAGGCACGATGGAAATGCGCTTAAGCTAAGAAAATTGTCCTCATAGCTTCCTAGTTCTCCTTCGCATATCATGTAAGCATGCTTTAGTAAAACCACATCAGATACATTTCCAGAGTTTTGGTCTCACCGCTAAACTTTCTATGAAACACAAAGGAGTTTTTATAAGATCTATCCACAAAGGCGACTTCAGTTATCAACAAAGTCATGAAGCGAATCATCAGAAAATAAATTGTTGAACGATACACAGCATGGCTCCCAACCAGAAAGAAGCTACCTCATACAGATATTGTGGAGCTAAGACTGGGTTTTAAAGCAGCTGTTTGACCAATCAGATGTCAGCGTTATACATCTTGACATCGGAATGGCCTTTGATAAGGTGGATCACGGCATGATATGTCAGAGGTTGTGAAACCTTTACATATATGGTGAATTAGAAGAGTGGCTGCATAAATTAAGTTCCAGTAAAACACTGAGGTCTATGTAAGCGGCCGACCAATTTTGTTGGTGCTGTCCAAAAAATTTAAAGGGATTATTATTATTAGTAGTAGTATACCAATGATGATAATTATAATGATTCCTTTTACTTATTAATATTATATTAATATTAATATATATATATATATATATATATATATATATATATATATATATATATAGATAGATAGATAGATAGATAGATAGATAGATAGATAGATAGATAGATAGATAGATAGATAGATAGATAGAAAGATAGATAGATGTAATAATTATAAATGTAACATAGAAGAAATAAGCTACTACAATACAGAATGTAACACAGGGTACACTTATGTTTCTTGCAACATAAAACGTGATGTTTATTAAAGCTTCTTATGCTCTCCGTGGAGCTGAATGAACTTTGCTAATCTTTCAGGGACTGAGCTGCATACATTGGCACAGCTCCGACGGCACTTGAGCAATGACTTAGCCAGACCATTACAGGCTAGCCTGTATGGTTTGGCTAAGTCGAAATGTTTTCTTGTATTCTTCCTTTCCATTTGGAAAGTTTAAATGTAATTACAACAATATGTCCTTCTGTTGAAATGAAATTTCAGTAAATTTGTATGTTTTGTGCAGCTAAGGATTGCTCTGCATTTTACATTTAATG
>NC_142945.1:50519880-50539880 GCF_046866305.1 Octopus bimaculoides | reverse complement strand
CAGGTGTCAGATGTCGGAGACATCCTCGTCATGCCAATTTCCGCGAGGAGAATACTTTTAATTTTCTCACGGGATATTTTAATATCATTGAGGCTTTGATTTATAGTTAATCGTCTGCTAAACACGAACATGTGTAGTTGTTATCTTTGACGTTTCTGTGAACAGTTATTTTTGTTGTTTCTGTAAATAGATATCAGTCAACTTGTGAAAGAAGCAATACAGTAATTAATAAGGAACGTTTAAATTAATGCAAGAATGCCTTTGAAGTTCTGAGACTACCATTCTTAAAACAGTAACATTCTTGTATTATTCATATCCAATTACTTCGAACGTGACTGCATTATTCTCTTTTCAGATGACCATTCAAAGAGTATCCCTTCCTCTTTTTGGCGTTAATCTTGTAATGTATCTAAACTAAAGTTAAATAAACGTTATCATGGAATAACTATTTGTTTTCATTATTCTGTAATTCTTATTGGTTCAACAAATGTTATGTATTTGAAATGTATGTGACAAGAAGTGGGGAAGGAAGTAAACACTTGAATCCTGTTACTTACTTTGTTTCAAACGTTCTACAACTTTGGAACTTCAAAAACAGCTAGAAATATAATGCTTTCAGTAACAATCAGAAACGTTTCAGGATATTGTCAATGGTAATAGGTGCAATTTTTTACTTATAAACAATCATGACTGACACTATCATATCATATCTATCTATCTATCTTTACATATGTCTGCCCTTGCATGTGTGTGTATCAGCTTGTGCGTGTGTGTGTGTGCATGTGCTTGTGTGTATGTGTGTGCATGTGCATGGGAGTATGTGTGTATGTGTATGCATGTGTATATGGATATACTATATATATATATATATATATATATATATATATATATATATATGTATGTATATATATATATATATATATATATATATATATATATATATATATATATATATATATATATGTATGTATATATTACAAAAGATGGTGGGTATGGCCAGAACAATGCGAAGTAAATGCAAGGTAAAACACAAGAAAAAAGTCTACAGTATAAGTAATGGAAATTTACCTTGCACTCAATATTTCGGAATTATGACCTCATCCTAAGGAAATTAAGGAATTTGGCAGATGTGTGTATGTATGAGTGCCCCATCAATGAACCTGAATTGTGTCAGAGGACCTATGTTGTATATGTGATCATATTTGGCAAATGTGGTGCATCCTACAGAGAAATCACAGGAATACAGAATACACGCAGAAAAGAATACATGCAGGTAAGCACAACCATGAAGAACTATCTACGAAATTATCACGAGGCTACAGCTATAGCAAGGTCACCATTGTGCCGCAAGTTTACGAGAAGATTCTGGGGGGGGATGTTTTTTTCTAGTCCCACCGGTGCGTCTAAGAAGGTAATTCCGCCAGTGTGTGTGTATATGTCTCCGAGGACGAAATGGAGGAAACTGAGCGTAATTCAGAGGGGCTCGTTTTAAGCAACGTATTGTTTGAGTTTGTGACTGTTATTGTTGTAGGCTGTTTCTTTGAGAATGAGTCGATTGGGACAGGCGTCTTCATTTCTGTCTGGAGTTTTCAGAGAATAAGCGTCCAATCGTTGACCTCCAATTGATATAACCTTGTCATCTAAGAGAAGAAACATTCTGTGAAAAATGGCAGGGGCATTGGGAGAGTCATCGGAACATGTGATTTGTCTGGCGGGTCTGAAGGAAAATATCATGGTACATTGAGGGTTTTGTTTATTCCAAAGTAAATATGCGTCTGTCACGTTGCAGTAAACCAGCATTACTGAGAAAAGGTGTCAGAGATTATGCGGAGAACGACACAGAAAGGCCTCTACGAAAGCATTGTCATATTGGTCATGTGTATCGAAAAGTCCCCTTTCAGAGCACGCATAAGTGGCCGTCCACTGTGCGAATGCCGGGGAAAGAGGTTGTAGTGTAGTAAAGAAGGCAATCAATTTCTGAACGTTACTTCGCAAAGATTTACTTTGGATTTCACACACACGTTCACACACATACACACACACACATACAGACACATATATTCCGGTGTAGGGGAGACAATCAATTTCTCTCTGGTACTTCGCAAAGAGTAACGTCCCTTGTCCATAACAGTTTCCGTACAAGGTTTTTCTTACCTTTCACCTAGAAGCCGATTACTCCATATTACGCCATAAGTGAAAACTCTGAAGAGCGTTGAACCATTTGTGGAACTTAAGTGACGCATCTCCAAAGCGTGAAGTAAACCTAATGGTCCGTCACATACGGTCGTACACACATCTTCCGTCTTATATATTATAGATTAACATGAATATTATCGATTATATTATAGATATTATAAATTATAGATTAACATGAATACAAACATTAACATGCGATTCTCAGCGTGTGTTTCAGTCACGAGACTACTACCATGGCGCTCGTCCGGCGTATACTGTAATATTCCATGATTATAAGCGAGAGATTGACGCTGTCCATGGGCACTATGTTTTAAAATTTTGGTTCACTTCCGCTGTATGCAGCGGTGCTTCGAAGGGACGTGTGTAGCATTTAGCATGACAGAGAAAGTTGAGTAGAGAATCTACATCACATTTTATGAAAAATTTGGCGACACCTGTTTAGAGGTCTACGAAAAGTTTTGAAAGAGTTTTCATCATTCTCTAATGAAAGAGAACTTGTGCAACTGAAATCACTTCTGGCATTAACTTGGCAAATGCGTCTTATACCCAATTGTTTAATGATACTGGCCTAAAGTGAACCGAAACTAATCTGCGTATCCTCTGAAAGTGTGGAGTGGAGAGAAAGGTATTGAAGGAAGTAGGATAACCTGTGCGAAACTCAAAATAACTTTAAAGCAATATGCTACAATCAATGAGATAATCGAACTTCCACATTCGAATCGAACTTCCACTAACTACTCTCTCTATGTATCTGTACATACTTGTCAATGCATTATACGCTATAGTATCAGTAAATCTAACGAAGCCTTCAAATTACATTTTAGATCGACGAATGTGAGAACTTAGCTGCTCCTCTTGGTGGACCACAGCAGTTATGCAACGCATTTGGGTGGCTTTTCAAACTATTCTTAAAAGGATGCATCATACCTCCTAACGTGTAACTGCAAGTCGCGGACAGATTCTACATGAGGTTTGGACGACCGCCATACATACACACGCTTTTCACACAAGCGCACAAGTATATATATATATATATAGAGAGAGAGAGAGAGAGACCCTGATAGACCCTGCTATGTCAAGATGGACTTATATATTCTTCCTCACATTTGGATTTTATGTATGCTCTCTCCCACTTAGTCTTAATATGTTGCCACATTTGTAATATGTCTTTTTTCTGCATTTTTTCGTGCAGCTGAAGATTGCTCTTCATATTGCATTTAAGGTAATGCTCACATTGCTTAAATAAATTGAAGTAGCATGAAACGTGCGTACTGCAATCACTTTTGAAATCCGTGTTGCTTATTGTTTGATTTTAATCACCCATCCTTTTGGGATGTGATATTCGTGTGCCTTCGCATAAGTACCATATTCAAGCCTTGAATCTATATCTAAACCGTATATATATATATATATATATATATATATATATATATATATATATATATATATATATATATATATACATATATATATTTATATGTGTTTGTGTTTTTGCGTGCCTGTTTATACAGATATATATATATATATATATATATATATATATATATATATATATATATATATATATATATATATATATATATATATATGCATACATATATATGCATACATATATTTGTGTATGCGTATGTGAATTTATGTATGTTTGTTCGCGAACCATCGCTTGACAACAGCTGTTGCTTAGTTTACGCCGTCGTAACTTAGTGGTCGGCAACAGAAACGGGTATAACAAGCACTATGCTTACAAAAAGTATGTCCTATAATCGATTTTTAGACTAAAATATTTTGTGCGGTGTGTGTGTGTGTGTGTGTGTGTGTGTGTGTGTGTGTGTGTGTGTGCGCTCACGCCCGTGTGTGTGAGAGTGAGTCTCTCTGTTTGTATATACATCGGTTAAATTGGGAAAGAAATGCAGGTGGTGTTTGCCTCTTCTCTCAGCTTTCACATTTACCTACTGACATAAGAGCAACACACTTCTGGCTCGTTTGGATATGTTAATCCCAAATCCCAAACTTCAACTCCAGCTCAAACCTGAACTTTAGTCGCATACCTCCTTGAGCACACACATCAAATACGCATCAAACTTATTCACCATAACAGCACCTCTACATATCTCTTACATAAATATAACGCATCTTATATATAAATATATTTATATATGTACCAACACACACATATCAGTATGCTTACAAACACACACACACACACACATATATATATATATATATATATTCATAAATATATAACGTGTTTTGGGGCTAATATGTTTATAGATAATTTATTTCAGTAAGACTCAGAATTAGCTTGATATATTGTTTAATAGTATGTAGCGTTGAACAGCTTGCTGATTAGAGCTATAATTTAGATGATGTTAGCTGACTCTATTAAAACTACGGCATCTTATTCTTTACGATTGCAAATATTAACAATCCTGGGGAGAGACATATGTTACATTATATTAAAAATAAGCAATTTAGAAGAGTTCTTTATCAAGACACCACGGTGGTTAAGAGACAAAACCATGTTGAAGATCTTTCTGTTCCTTTTAATTCTTGTATGTGGTAAGTATCTGAATTTTTCCATACTAATAAAAAAGGCAATGATGTTTATATAGTATAACAAACAATCTCAATATTAGCGATGTGGTTTTAGTTTGCATTTATTCATTGTATAATTAAATAATTGTCTAAATATAAACAGATAATGATACGCATATAAGAAATTTCTAAACAAAAGAAACATACATAAACATTTTCTAAACAAAAGAAACATACATCCAATTCATATAAAAGAACAATGAAAGGTTGTGCTTTTATCAGTTTGGTATTATTCTCGTCTTGAAGATTTCGGTTAAACGAACGAAAGCGCAACGAAAGGATTATCCAAAATTCTGACTGCCTTCTTTTCCTGAATATAAAATAACTGTACACCACTTGAACTGCCTGTATCTCTCTCTCTCTCTCTCTCTATATATATATATATATATATATATATATATATATATATATATACAAGGAGAAACAGATGTGTTTTTCTGTATCTGACTGTGTGTATGTGTCTGTAAGTAGGATGGAGAAGTTAATATCTGTATGTCCAGAGAAATATATCTTACAAACTGGAATTAAATTTCTACCAAATGCAGTTGCTCGCTTTTCTGCTAGGAATTTCTGTTAACACGAAATATTAACATAAATAATACACGATTTTTCGTATGTATAGTTTCATCAGAGTCCGAGGTAGAGAAAAACTGTTTAGTTTTGGCGCAAGAAACGTGTGCGAAAGAGTATAAAAACTATGTTAACGACCACGACAACTGCTGGTAAGTATCAAATACATGCAAAATATATTTCATCGAATTTTGAAACTGGTCAAAATTATACAAACGTAATTTAATAGCGGATAGAAATTCAGGCGAAATATATATATATATGTCTTCATTAAAAGCTTAGACGAAACTTAATTACGCATAAATCTTTTCGCTCAATAAACACTCACAACGCGCGGTTTGGGAATCGAAACAACGACCCTATGACCACGAATCCGCTGCCCTAACCACTGTGCCATTGCGCTTCCTCTGATGGAGAAGGTAAAACAGAACAAACAATAGAGAAAGGATCTTAGAACTCGCAGAAAGAATATTCCAAAACAATTTTTGAATTGGATAATAAAATATCAGTAGTGCAAGAGATTTCTCATGTTTCACTGAACCAAGCCGCAGTTAGGCTGCCATGCATTGAAGTTAATCATCGCCTTTTGTATTCTCAGCTACGTTAAAATCTCCCGACGTTAGCTTAACCGGATGAAACCACGAAGTTTGTGGCAATAATATTCTTCCTGGATTAAGAATAATTATTTTTATACTCTTCAGGCGCATAGACTGACCTATCAGAATTATCTCAAATACTTTCTATTAGAACTTGATAAAAAATGAACATTAACATGCAATTATATGCGGGTATATATACATATATATATATATATATATATATATATATATATATATATATATATATGTGTGTGTATGTATGTATGTATGTATGTATATATATATATATATATATATATATATGTATGTATGTATACATTTATATATATATATATATATATATATATATATATATATATATATATATATATGTATGTATGTATGTATGTATGTATGCATATATATGTTTCTGGTTCAGTCCCAGTGCGTGGAACCTGTGTGTGTTCTATTATAGCCTGTGGCCGACCAAATTCTTGTGAGTGGATTTAGTAGATGGAAACTGAAAGAAGCACGTCATATATGTGTGTGTGTGTCTCTGTTTGTCCCCACCATCTATTGACAACCGATGTCGGTGTGTTTACGTCCGCGTAACTTACCGGTTCGTAAATATAGACCTTTAGAATACGTACTGGGGTTTGATTTGTTCGACTAAAGGTGGTGCTCCGGCATGGCCGTAGTGAAATGACTGAAACAAGTAAAAGAATAGAAAAAAAAACCCTGGAATTTCACTCTCAACCTCTCAGCTTTCATTTGCAGGGTGTACCAAGATTTTATTCAATGCTTTCGTAAATCCACCGACCCTAAGTGTTATTCGATATTTTCAAAGTCTCACGAGTGTTTCGTAAGTTATTTGTTATCACTATAATTTTTTGTCTTGGTCTATGAATGTTCTTAAAACTAATTTTTTAAACTAAGGTTTTAGTTCGCAACGACAGTGTTTGTATAATATAATTTTAACAAACATGGTTGAAATATTTTGATATGGTCTATTAAAGTTATTTCTGCAATGAAAACAAAAAAAAATATGGAATTGAAGAAAAACTGATTTCTGAAAAAAAAAAAAAAAAAGAAAAGAAAAGAAACGGTCATTTCTACAAACACAATCCTTTATCATTTCCTGCAACCTATTTTTAATGAATTTGTAAACAAAAGAAGTGCCAGGAGATGTTTTCATTACGTTTTATCACAAAAAATATCGCCGAGTGATTGCTACGTTAACATAGGTTGATACAGCCGATAAGTTTACTGTAATACGCAATGGGCATATAATCTACATTAGATAATATTTATACTGAGTCTTGTATAATGGAATTCATGCGCATATCATTACCATGTACAGGGTGTCCACAAGGTCTGGGTAGATGGAGTAAATAAAATCATAACATGAACAATTAAATATAAGAAATAATAATTTCATAAAGTATGTGTTAATCCCGATGAACCCAGACTTTGTTGACACCCTGTATTTGTGAATATACAATAAATGATAATGCTAACCTGCTGCATTTTGTTTGAAGAAATATATTTTCTTTTCGTTTCCAGACAGAACGCGCTACTAAGGTTTACAAGGTACGTCATTTCCCTGCAATTATTCTTTCAATTCTTTTTTTCGTCTGCAACGTATCAGTTACAAGTACTACATTCCATTGCTAAAGAAAATCTGATATCACGTTGATACGAATACACTAATTTCATATTGCCTTTACTAATACTTTACCAAGGTGAAAATACATATTTAAGGTTATTCAGGAATTAATTTATGATAGGAAAAGTTGTGGTAAAATTTGGAACTTTGGCATAATCTCCAGTAGTTCTATTGTGGCCTCAAGTTTTCTTTGCTTCACATCTTCAGTATTTCGTCTTACTGAGTTAGTAAGAAATGAATTAATCATCGCCTATAGGGATTTTGAACCTGTAACTCTTTGTCATCTTGCGCCTCACGGAACTGACTGCTCTGACATATCAGCATTGAAATCCTATAATATTTCACTTGCTGGTTTGGTTTCAATGTCATCAGGAATTTCTTCTCTAAATTTACTGATAAATCTCAACATTAGATAATGAAAATTAAAATACGAGGATTGACTGAAACGTTCAAAGTCTTACATCGCTAATAGATTGTGAAACATTACAGTGCACTGATTATCACCGAAGTGTTTTAGTGCTTGGATTCCATGGATAACAATGCAATAGTGTTGTTGCAAAAAATTTTCATCGTCAGGGGATATCATTTCACTATCACTGGTGAATATTATGGCCGTTTTGAAGGTAGTCATTAAACACAATTACGTTGCATGCAAATAGTCTTCGTCTATCAACTTACCTGCAAATGAAACAAGCTTGACAAGCTTAAAAGTAATCTCTACATGTGTTTCTACTGCGTGTATAGTGCCATTATCTTGGGTTCTAAGTGATAAAGGCAGCATTCACGCGGTGTTAGTTAACGTTCACGGAAAGCAGCTAGATCTGCTTCAAGCAATATCAGATTTGCTGGTGACTTGATCGGTCTAGTTTGCTTTTGGTCAGTTGTCAGAAGACGTAGACACACCAAGAATAAATCCACGTCATGCTAAGTTCCTTGAGGAAAATATTCTGAAGTTCCTCACGGTATATTCTAATATTATTGGCTATTTGATTTATAATGACCTTTAGAAACGTGGTATTTTGTTATGCAACTATGATATACTATAAAATATATTACATGTTTTGTATAAATGAAAATCACGTTGCATTTCGTTATCACTGCTCAGCTCCTGGAATGCGTTTAATATGCAAATCAGTAAATCCAATAATTTAATACAGTTGCATGCGGTAGTAACATAAGCCTTATATTCGGAGGCAGGTGTGGGCTAGATGGGTGCTGACGATTGGACAAAACCTCCGAAATATGACTTATACACTCATTACACCTTTTGTCTTTGATCTCATTGTTTACATAAGACGTCTCGATACGAAACGTCGTAGCAAAGAATCAGTGCCGGCCATGATTTCTGTAGAAGTACAATTAACAAAATAATCTGATTTATAGTCGCTCGTCTGTCATTTATGAACATGTGTACGTGTTACCTTTTCCAGTCTCTGTGAATAGTCAGACGTCAGTTAATTTGCAAAAAAAGCAATGCAGTATTTAAAAAGTAGCGTTCAACTCCATGCATGCAAGAATGTATAGCTCTAGTGTTACTACTTAATAGTCAACTTATGAATTTGTCGGTACTCGATTATATTATAAATATAAAGTTAAATAAAGAGATTAATGTAATAACGGTTTGCTTGCGTCATTCTGTCATAATTTTTACAATGATCATGAATAATAATGGTAGTCAAGAACAACTGACGTAAAAAACTAAACATGATGGTCTTTATTATTCCTACAACTTATTTTTAAGAAATTGGTAATTAAACTCATTCGTGCATTAATGTATGTGAACATACATTAAATTCTAATTTGTTGGATTTTCTTTCAAGAAATACATTATTTTTGATTTTAGGAGAAAAAAAGCAGGTCAAATTCAAAGCGTAACGAGGTACGTCATAACTACTTCAAAGCTTTTCATTGTTCTAAAATAATTAAATTACCAATACTACATTCTATTACTATAGGAAATCGGATATCAAGTTAATTCGGATAAACTAATTGAATATTACGTTTACCAAGACGTTACCAGGCTGAAAAATATAGTGACGTTTATTTGCTCTAATTCAGGAATTTTATTAAGATGGGTAAAGTTATTGTAACATATAGAACACTTGTATAATCTCCAGCAGTTCTGTTGTGGCCTCAAGGATTTTGCTTCTTATCTGGATCACTTCGTTTTACTGAAATAGCGAGACATGAATTAGTAATCGCATACCGAAAGTTTGAGCATGTATCTCTTTACCATCTTGCGTCACTTGACTGGTTTGCAATATCATCATTCAATTCTTATAATCCTTCTCCTGCTGTTTTGGTTTCAAATTAAACGTCGTCAGGAACTGGTCCACTTGATGGTAAATCACAACATTAGTTAATGAAGATGAATATTAGGAGGATTAACTGAAACCTTCACAGACCGAATTCTCTTATAGATTATGAAACATCGCAATTCACTGAATACCGCCGTGATGTTTTAGTGCTTGGATTCCGCGGATGAAAATGCTGTAATCCTGTTGCGCAAGAAGTCGATCAAGAGTGGATATAATTTCAGGATCTTTGCAAACTGTTTTTTTTACACGTGAGGGAAATAATGCTAGGCAAATGGGTCCAAATCAGATGAATAAGCTGGATACTCAACCAGTTCAAAGCAGGGCAGCCATTGAAATCGGTGACGTTTGTGCGGGAGCATTTTCTTATGAAGTAAAATGCATTTCTTTAGTCTCCATGAGTGTTTTCTCTTGATAGATATTTCGATCTACGTTAGTAATTTGGCATAGCACTATGTTTTGATGGTATAGCCTTTTTGAGTGTAGTCGATAGACACAAATAGATTGCATCCAAATAATCTTCGTCTATCAATGTACCTGCAAATGAAACAACCTAGGCCTTCATGGGTATAGGTGTGTATCGGTGTTTCCACTGCATGTATTATGTCGTTTTCTCAATTACAAAGTGATAAAGACAACACTTGTGCTGTGTTAGTTAAAGTCCACGGAAAGCAACTGGATCTGCTTCAAGCAATATCAGGTTTTCCGGTGAAGTGATCTGCCTGGCTCGCTTTTGATCAGTTGTCGGAAGACGTAGACGCACCAAAAAGAAATCTTCGTAATGCCAATCCATTGAAGAGAATATTCGGAAATTTCTTTCGGGATATTCTATGCCACCCACTATTTGATTTATATTAATGACTTCTTGGCGCGAAGTATTCGCTATGAAACCATAATCTATACGTGTAAAGGACAGTTTTTATGCGTGAGTGCGCGCGTATATTTCCTATGCATTCGATGCGTGATGATGAAGGGGCGAAAACCGCTGAAAATGGCATGTGCACTCATTACCCATCTTCGTCTTCAATCTAATTGTTTATTTACATCTGATGTCTTGATACGAAAGCCCTGTACCAAATACCATTTCTGGCTACAATTTCTGTTGAAATAACCCAATCAAAACAATGAAAAGAGCACTGCTAACACAGTAGGATGTGTTATTGTCTCATAAAAAAAAAAATATAGAATTTATAGGAAATGACAGTTGCATAACGAAATACCAAATGCCCTCAAGCCATAAATAATTACATAGTAGCTCCATGAATTCGATTAATATGTAAATTGGTAAATTGAATAAAGTAACACCGCTGTATGCGGTAGCTATATAAGCAATGTATTTGGAGACGAGAGTGAGTTAGATGAGTGCCGATGAAGCGGCAAAACCCACCAACTTTTATCTTCGACCTAATTTACAAATGATGTCGCAATACGAAACAATGTAGAAAAAAGTCAGTGCTGGCTAAAATTTCTGTAGATATAAACCTATCGAAATGGTTTGATTTAATGCTACTCGCATGTCATCCACGAACATGTGTACTTGCTACGTTATCATGTATCTGTGAACAGTCAGATTTCAGTAAAAATATAATGAGTCCAGTAATAAATAAAGAAGGGTCAAAAGAATGCATAACTCTAGCATTACTCCTTAATAGTCGACCTATAAATGTTCAGTCTACTCTGCTATAAACAGCAATATACTAGTGTAATTCATATCGAATTAATTTGAATAGAAAATGCTTTATATATGTGAATATCAAATGTGCCTATAAAATGTGTGCTATTCTCTTTTCAGATGACCATTCAAAGAATGTTCCTTCTTGGAGTTGTCGTTACTTCGTTATGTTATTAATGTAAATTTAAATAAAAATAAACATGCAATGACGATTTGTTTGCGTTAACCTGTAATCTTTATTGGTTTAACAAAAGATATGTATTTGAAGTTTGGGATAAGAGGTGGAGAAGGAATTAAATACCTGAAACTTGTTACTTTCAGTATTTCATACGCTCTTAGAATTTGTAAATTCAAGGACACCAACACATGATACTTTTCAAAATAATTGTTTCAATATTAATGAAAAATATTCAAGATATAGTTTATGGTAACAATAGGTGAAACCTTTTCTAGTAACTATGTCATATTTCACTAACTCTCTCTCTCTCTCCTTCTTTCTATCTTTCTCCCTCATAATTGATATTAAGTAATATCCAATTTTTTACCCCACTGTTTTAATTTAATTAACCATAATCACGTTCTCAAAATTAGTATATTCGATGCGGAAACCATTTTCTGCAGAGATATTTCCGGATTTAGCACGCCGAAACGATGACTTTTGAATCTTACCATAAATATACTTAACAGAAACATATGCACGTTCTTCATTTGTGGGGAAAAATTAGTATACGATTCTGGGAATTATATTTCTTTGGCAGTCCGTACTGATAGGAAACAGATATTTTCAGTAAGGACATATTAATTTCGAAACCGTCAGCGGATAACATTGTATGTATTTATATAATTTTTGCTTCTCTTTGAGAACAATTCAGTCTTAGTAGACGCATTATATGTGATCTTGATCTAGCACATTAACAGTCCACCTAGTAGTCTCCTTTATATATACATATACGATAACCCTTTGAGATCTCAGATATTTTTTCTGAATCTCTTTGATTCTTTCAATGTGCTTGTTTCCTGGTATTAAATTGATATTAATTAATATCCAATCATTTACTCTACTGATTTAATTTTACATGCATATATATATATATATCTATATATATATATATATATATATATATATATATATATATATATATATATATATATATATATATATATATACATACATACTCAGGTCTCTCCACACGCGTGCATATAGTGTTTGTGGATACATTGCTTCAGAAACACAGGATTTGTCTGATGTATTGATGAACAATACGCAGTGTTGGACAACATGCTGATTATACCTATAAAGTTAGCTGAATCGATAGCCACCACGGCTTCTTCATCATAACGGTTACAGACATTTACAATCCTGGGGAGTGACATATGCTGCATTGTATTTCATACTAAAAATAAGTCATCTGAAAACTCATTTTCTCAAGCTACCGCGGTGCTTAAGAGACACATCTGTGATGAAAATCTTTGCGTTAATTTTCTTTCTCGCATGCGATATGTATCACAATGATTCCTTTACTAAGTAATAAGGCAATAACTCTTATAAATTTATGTGTACAAATCAGTCCAAATATTAAACTATGTTTTCATTTAACATTAAACACATTAAACTTAAAATTTGAGCGCATGTATGTACTCTCTTCATCATGTATCAACATATGCGATTGTTCAGAGCAACACGGATTTTGACGAGGTCGGTTCATTTTCGTCTTATGATAATACTTGCTGAGCAGAGTTAAGGCATTAACCAGAAAGCGAAATTACGAAACGTTAATCACTTACCCGGTTTAGGTTGGTCCGTTGTATATTTCAGTGTATTTCGGAGGTTTACGTGACGACTTAGTTTCGCTTTCCAATAAGTAGACCCATTGTCCGCCCTCTATTGTAATTCTAGTTAATTAAATTACAAATTTTGTATATGTATATATATATATATATATATATATATATATATATATATATATATATATATATATATATATATATATATATATATATATATATGTGTATATATATATATATTTGTATGTATATATTTATATATGCATATATAAATATACATATATGTATATACAGGTATACATATGTACACAGACACACACACAAACACACACATACAAATACATTCGCATACGAATATATAACGTGTCCGTGGGGCTAAATCACAAGATGTTTGTGGATACATAGTCTCAGAAAGACAGAACTTGTTTCATGTATTTGTGAACAATATGAAGTATTGGACAACATGCTGGTTAAAGCCATAATTTAGTCAATGTTAGGTCACTCTATAACGACCACAGCTTCTTAATCTTTACGGTTGCAAACGTTTACAATCCTGGTGAGCGACATATGTTACATTGTATTTCATATTCAAAATAAGTAATCGAGAAGACACTTTTTGTTAAGATACCGCGGTAGCTAAGAGATATAACCATGATGAAAATATTTACCTTCATTTTCATTTTCGCATGTGGTATGTATCACAATTATTACTTTACTAATTAATAAAGCAATAGTTTTTATATAGTTCTCTGTACTATCAGTCTAAATACTAATCTAGCTATGTGCTTTCAATTAATATTTCTTCTTTGTAAAATAAAATAATTGTCAAGCTATAAACCAATAAAGGTATGTATACATTAATATTCTATATATTCATCTCACACCTTTTTCTCCAAATACACATAAATATATACATAAGTGTATAAATGCATATATATATCCATCTATCTATCTATCTATCTATCTATCTATCTATCTATCTATCTATCTATCTATCTATCAATATAAGTGTGTTTGTGTCTGTATTGAGAAAAGGGTAGCAGTCAGAATTTGGGATAAACTCTTGTTAGCGTTTCCTTTCGTTTCACTGATCTTTTCAAGATACAATTTCAAAACAATATGATAACAATAAAAAGTTTGTTCTTTCTTGGGAATCAGTTGGATTTTAATTTGTTTAGAAGAGTTGATTTTTAGGGTATTTTGCAGATGGAATAACACGAGAAAGTTATAAGGAACAAATACACAAAGATACTGACTGCAAATTGTGACCGACCGTTGCTGGAACTCTAGCCGCAAAAATACAAGTGAAGCATCTTTTCTGTGTACCCCTCAAAAGTGTATGCTCATTAAGACCCATCTGTATAAGGGACAGCATGGATTTCCTCAATCACATTACACGCACTTTCTCAGAATTTATTATATTTACAAGCTTTGACGTTACTAATTTTTAAACTTTGTAACACTGCGTAAAAAAAACATGGACGGATAGACGAACGCTTTAAAACCGACTTCATTACCAAGACCACGATACTGCTGCTAGAAGAAAACACTAAGACTCGATAATAAAACCTATCTAACGGTGTCTGTCAAGAGACCTTCTTTATGGTCATTATGTCTTTTATTCAAATTAATGATGATGGATGAAGGGAAACAATTATGTTACACTGTTACTGGTGTTTCTGAATGTTGTTCTAATGTTAATAGCATGATGATAATCTCTATTAATACCAACTAAAATAAATGGTAAGATACGTGTATATATTATCTATAAAAGCTGTTTCTCTTATAAAATCGATAATACTTACATATATCAGGAAAAACACTTCATCCATTTTAACACTGATTAGGAAGGATATCTAACGTAGCCACTCGGCAATGTAATTCGCTAAAAATAAAACTTTTGAATAATCTTATTGAAGGAATCAAGAAAAAAAATCTGCAAAATCCTGGAAGATACTCAAAAATATATTTAAGCAGATCCTGCATTATTACATAATTTATATCATACAAAGTGATTTCCAGTTAAATATATACAATAGTCATGCTATTACGCAAGTCATTCATGTGGTGTCTTTAAATATATATAGAGAATAGATTAAATTATAAACAGTACCGCAACCAAATTATTTTTTACATTTTAATTTCAATTTTCTAATTTATGAATGTTGTACCATTATTTAATATTCGTTTATCCAGAACATGAAATTAGACAGAATATAAGATTTGGTTCTACAGGTGTGAATGTATGTACAAATTCATAGGAATTTGATCACTTGCTATGTCCAAACTTTACAGTTATAACTGTACCCCGTTAGGGAACAATAATCTTTATTTTTTCTTCATCACTTTCCTTACCTTTCCCATTCTAATTCCTAAAACTGAAATCTTGAGAGGTCGACTACACATTACCTCCCACTCTCGGAAAGCGTTTATTTGAGACTTGAAAAAGGAGGAAGAGGGCATCGAGTCGACTAATATTCCGCCTACAACCGATGAAATCAACCTCTATTCATCCTGAACGTTGTCTTTTATCTGTGTTAAATTACGGGCTTTTCTCCTCAACATTCCTTTTCAAAACTCATCAGGTAACATGGTAGGCCAAGGCAATATCTTTACCATTTTAACTGATAAAAATTCATTCTTCTGCTTTGAAATTATTCCATAACCCCTTCACCTTACGCACATAGGTTTCGGCAAAAGAAAGACGACTTGATTTATGCTTTTCAGTCAGGAGAGGCTTTCTACGAGGAATGTGTCCATGAAGACCACACTGATACAAACTATGGTGAACTGTGTGGGCGTATAGACTCTTTCCACTAACAGAAGACATTTCTTGGAACAAAGATCAGGTGATACGACATGCGTCGTACCACCATTATATATATATATATATATATATATATATATATATATATATATATATATATATATATATATAGATAGATAGATAGATAGATAGATAGATAGATAGATAGATAGATAGATAGATATACAAGCGTTACAGAATGGAGTGGTAGAGACGATCCGGGCCACACAGCTTTCATGGCGAGCGGAACATCAGGACTGGTAAATATACAGGTGGGGTGCATACGGCAAGCTGTACTTTAGGTCAAGGATATATTGATTAAATGAAAATTTACATTGCTGAAAGGACGTACGTGTTAATGCATGCATACATGTGGCTGTGTGTTTGAATGTGTGTGTGTGTGTGTATGTTTAAATATATATATATATATATATATATATATATATATATATATATATATGTGTGTGTGTGTATGTGTGTGTGTGTGTGTGTGTGTGTGTGTATGTATGTATGTATGTATGTATGTATGTATGTATGTATGTATGTATGTGTGTGTGTGTATATATAAGTTACACGGACAGGAAGCCGAATGCACTTTTGTGAAGAAACATGAGCCGAGAAACCGAATGGACACACTGGTGAACGGACATAAAGTAGAACGGACAACAAACCGAGGACATACAAAAATTAGAATTTCATCTCGTTAAATCATGTTCCCAATTGATGAACTGGGCATTAAGCGATGTAGGTTGAAATGTCTTATATTCTATTATGCATTGTGGCCGTTCGGTTCATATATAACACACACACACACACACACACACACACACACACACACACACACACACACACACATACACACACACACATATATATATATACATATATATATATATATATATATATATATATATATATATATATATATATATATATATATACACACCCACACACCCACGCAGAAACACACACACACACACACACACACACACACACAGATATATTCATACACCTGCTCTCTTTCCTCCTAGGGCGTTCTGTTACTGCGAAATCTTAACATAAACGTATTTATGAACACTAAACGATATTTTGTATGTATAGGTTCTTCAGACAATAACGTGGATAAACAGTGTTTACTTTCGGCGAAATCAAAGTGTGTGTCAGAGTTTCTAGAATATGCTAAAAACAAGACCAATTGCCAGTAAGTAACAAATACATGCGCAAATTATTATATGTAATCGAATTCTGAAAATGGTCAACTATCTATTTGTATAAATATATTGCTAGATAGATAATATATATATGTATATATATATATATATATATATATATATATATATATATATATATATATATATATATATATATATATATATAGAGAGAGAGAGAGAGAGAGAGAGAGAGAGAGAGATAGATAGATAGATAGATAGATAGATAGATAGATAGATAGATAGATAGATAGATAGATAGATAGATATAAAGAAAGATATACAGATATATTGTTTACTGTAATAATGAAAGCGGTTTCTTTTATACATCTATTATTTTTCTAGATTTAATATAAAGTTATTTTTTAAACTGAAGTATACTCTCCTTCATTTTCTAAAATGTTCTGGCATCCATCAAGTAGACTTACAAGGCCCCACTTGCAAAAATCACTTGAAGCTGACGAAAATTACTTCCCCAATACAGTTCTGACCTCGTCTACAGAATTCATATTTTTCCGACCAAATGATTTTGAAGACTGCGTATAAGGAATAAATGATTATCAAATGCGGCAATGTTCTTCAAATATGGTGGTTGTGGCATCGCTTCCTATTGTCACTGATCCAGCCCTTCGAATATATATGGACTATAATGATGTCACTTGGAAATGATCCAAATGCTATAGAATCCATTGCTCCGGATCGAGCTAATGGGGATCAAAAGTGTGAAGTGAAGAGTATTGTTTAGATGAAACCAGAATGACCCATGCGAATCTCAAAATAAGTTTAAAGAAATAAATGCTTCGATCAATGAGAAAATGTATCCCAACCACCTTTTTGTCTCAATAGTTTGTGAGAGAACATGCCTTTCTTTTGATGGGCAAAATATCATTCGCAGACCCATGGAAAATGAACCACCACCAACTACTCTGCCTTTGTATCTGTCTGTACCTCATAATGCCTTTCATACCACAATCCCAGGATATCTAACGGAATTTTCAAACATTTTCCGATCAACGAATATTAGAACTGCAGCCCTTGATGTTCCCTAGCAGATATGCAATTTATTTGTGTGTCTTGACAAAACATTTATTTAAAAGGCCACATCAGGCACCATTATAGATCTAAGGCGCAATTTCAAGAGGTGGCCATATTTTGCAAGAGAAGAGCCCCCGCCACATGCATATATATATATATATATATATATATATATATATATATATATATATATATATATATATATATATATATATATATATATATATATATATATATATATATATATATATATATATATATATATATATATATATATATATATATATATATATATATATATATATTATATATGTGGGTGGGTGTGTTTGTATGCGTATGTATATATATATATATGTACCTCTGGAATTTCCATCTCAAATTTCATTTGCAGAACGTACCAAAGGTTTGCTAACTGCTTTCGTTCTTCCGTCGCTCCTCATTGTAGTACAGAGTTTGTAACGAATGAAATGTGCACCGTAAGTTAGTTTTTATCACTATATTAAGTTGTTTTTTTCATTCTGCTTGTAAATAAAACTCATTTTTAAAACTAACATTTTTACTTGCAATGGGTGTGCCTGTACAATTTAATTTTAATCGATGATATTGGAATATTTTAATATCTACGAAGATCATGAGCCAAAATAATATTCAAAGGCAACTGGCTTTTGATAAGAAAAAAATGCTAATTTCTACAAACACAACTTTAACCTGCATGTGTGAACATACAATTCATATGAATCCGTAGGGTTTATTCTAAAATTACATTTCTTTCTGTTTTTTCAGAGACAAACCACTACTCCTCGAAAAGTGGTACGTATATATTCAAAATTGTTTTCTTGTTCTGCAACGTTTAAATTAACAGCACAAGATGTCATTACTTTAAAATCCTGATATCACTATAATATAAAGACAATGATTTTCTATTACGTTTATGGATACGTTATCTACTTGAAAGAAATAATTCAGTTCATTTGCTCTGATTCAGAAATTACTGTAGGACACGAAACTTTGTTATAAAATATGAAACACATGGGGCAGAATACAACGCTTCCCGAAATTATATTATGCCTCAAGTGTTTTGATTCATATCTTGTACACTCCGTCTTACTAAAACAGCAATAAGTGAATTAGTCATCGCTTACAGAGAGATTAACTTGTATGTCGTTGTCATCTTTCGTAACACTGAACTGACTGGTTTGCGATGTTTTTTTGAACTCCTGTAACCTTTCTACTAATGTTTTGGTTTCAAATTCAAGGTCATCAGTAACTAATTTACTAAACTCGCTGGTAAATCGCAACATTCGTTGATGAAGATGAATATAAGAGGATTGACTGAAACGTTCAGGCTGAATTCTCTAATGGATTTTATCAATGTGTTTACACGACGTACGTCGCGAGAATAAGAAAAAGCTAATTTTCTTTATTTGCGACACAGAGCAGAATATAGGTGGCACGGCACAAAGAGAGACGAACATAAATGTGTTCGCATGGATTTTTTCCATTAATGATTACTATAAATATATAAAGTTAAAGTTTTTGAACAAGTAATCAGATGAAAATTAGTAAGTGGGGGT
>NC_142945.1:50514880-50517380 GCF_046866305.1 Octopus bimaculoides | reverse complement strand
ATAAATCTGCCTATCTATCTATCTATTTATCTGCCGATCTATGTATCTATCTGTTTGTCAATCTATCTATCTATCTATCTATCTATCTACCATTCTATATATCTGTCTGTCTGTCAGTCTGATTGCCTACCTGCCTATTTATTTATGTATCCTTCAATCTAGCCATCTATATAGATGTCCGTGTGTGCATGACAGTGCTTTTGTCAATTCGTGTATAACATCATGTGTGCGTGTCTGCATGTATGTGTTTGTGTTTGTACTTGTGCATGTGTGTGTGCGTGTGTGTGTGTGTGGTTTTGTGCACATTCATCTGTTAGCGTGTCATTTGTTTGATTTACTTTCAAGAAATATATTTTTTTGTTTTCAGAAAAAAAGCACTTCTAAGCGTAACGAGGTACGTCATTTCGTTGTAACTACTGCTTCATTTTTGTCTTTATTGTTCTGCAATATTTAAGATAACAACACTAGATTTCACCACTTTAAAAGTCCTGATATCACGATAATACGAAAGCAATGATACGTATTACATGTACTGATACGCTAACCACCTGAAGGAAAGAAAATTAAGTTTATTTCTTCTAATTCAGGAATTACTGTAGGATAGAAATTTTTTTTATAAAATAAGTAACGCATCTATAATCTCCACCAGATGATTTATGGTCTCAAAAGTTTTGGTTCATATTTTGTAGACTACGTCTCACTGAAATAGCAATAAGTGAATTAGTCAACGCCTACAGTAAGATTAAACTGTGTATTTGACATCTTGCGCCACACTGAACTGACTGATCTGAGATATCTCCATTTGAATCCCTGTAATCTTTCTACTGATGATGTAGATTCAAATTCAACATCATCAGGAACTATTTTCCTAAATGTGCTTCTAAATCACAACATTAGCTAAGGAAAATGAAAATACGAGGATTGACTGAAACTTTGCTCAGACTGAATTCTCTAATGGATTGTGAAACATTGCAGTTCACTTGATTTTCCAGCAGCGTTTAATGCTTCCATTCCATGGATGGAAAAGCTTCAATGCTGTTGCACAAAATGTTAAACAGTGAATATCATTTCACCATCAGTGTGATACAAGATTCCAGTAGATTGCTTTTGTTACGTTGGGGAATCGATTGATAGTCAGATGGGTCTCAATCAGGAGAATAGGTCGAGTAATCTACCAGTTCAATTTCTCAGCAGACATCGCAACAAATGACATTTGTGCTAGCTGTATTTTCCAAATGAAACGAAAATCATTTTCCTAATTTTTTTCACAGGTGTTTTGTGTTGATAGCCATTGATACATACCTCAGAAAATCGGCAGAGTATTTTCCATTGATATTATGACCGCTTGGAAGGTATTCAATGAGCACAATTATTTTCCATCCCAATAGTCTGCGTCAGTTAAATTCCCTGCAAATGAAACAACTTGGCTCTCTTCTGAGTAGGATTGCAGGGTTGTTTCCACTGCTAGTTTTGTGTCATTTTCTATAGTTTAAAGTGATAAAGGCAAAGCACATAAGGTGTTAGGCAACGTCCCAGGAATGCATATGGACCTGCATTAAACAGTATCAGATTTTCCCGTGACATGATCTGTCTGGTGTGCTTTTGGTCAGGTATCAGAAGGCGGAGATACACAGATGAGAAATCTTTCTCATGACATGTTCCGCGAGGAGAATATTCAGGAATTTCTCACGGGATATTCTAATATCATTGGCTACTTGATTTATAGACGCCCCTCTCTGCTATCCATGAATGTGTGTACTTGCTACGTTACGAAGTTCCTGTGAACAGTTAGATGTCAATTATGGTTTAAAAAAGCGATGCAGTAATTAATGAATAACATTCAAATCAATGAATGCAAGAATGCACAACTCTAGCTTTACTCCTTAATAGTTAGTCAATGAACTTTACAGACGGCCCTCCTGTGAACAGCAACATACTATTATAATTCATATCGAATTATTTTGAAAATACATATATGTAAAATGTGTTCTATTCTCGTTTCAGATGAATATTCAAAGAGTATTGCTTCCAGTACTCGTCGTTACTTTTTTGCTTTTAATGCAAAGTTGAAAAAAACAAATCATGCAATGACAATTTGTTTGCGTTATTCTTTAATTTCTATTGATTCATCACAACTTATGTATGTGAAATGTGTGATAAGAAGTGGAGGTGGGGAGGGATTAAACACCTGAATCTTATTACCTTGTCTCTTTCAAATTTTTAATTTTTTTAATTCAAGATCATCTACAGATGACAATTTTGAAAATAATGGTTTGTCTATCAATCGATAGAAACTGCATAATTGGTAAAATAGATTCCCATATATATATATATATATATATATATATATATATATATATATATGTATATATATATATATATGTATATATATATATATATATATATATATATATATTTGTGTGTGTGTGTGTGTGCATTTAAATGATATTTGATAAATGATTCAGTGTTACTATCTTTTCGTCACTATATAAGTAGAAGG
>NC_142945.1:50507380-50509880 GCF_046866305.1 Octopus bimaculoides | reverse complement strand
CTAAAAATACAAATACTTGCAAAACCACCACAATCACCCACAAACGTACTTCTGCATGTGTGTCACATTGAGGTTCCAAGCAGAATATTATTTTATTATTCTTCACATTACCAAAGTAGATCATTACGATTCATGCTTTTGAAAAGACTAATCTATATTGCTAACAATAATATATATATATATATATATATATATATATACATATATATATATATATATATATATATATATATATATATATATATATATATATATATATATATATATATATATATATATATATATATATATATATATATATATATATATATATATATATAAGTTTGTCTTAAATATATATATATATGCATGTATGTATATATATATGCTTGTATATATATATAGATAGATAATTAGATAGATACATACACACACATACAAACACGCACAAGCACACACACACATACACACACACACACACACACACACATTACAGTTTCTTGTAATTTATCGCTTGGAAATCATACGACGTAATAGATGTGTTTTATTGAATCTGTCTAGGAAGTATTAGTTCAATTAGGTTTGACATTCTCGAAACAATAACACTACATTCAAGTAGATTTACTGGCATGATAAATGTGCACATTAAAAAAAAAATATATATATCAGAGACTTATAGTATTTTGCGTGTGTAGCGAAGCAAATACATACGTTTATATATAAATGTGTGTTTTTGTGTGTAAATGTGTGTTTGTATGTACGCATGCCCTGTTTGTGTTTTTATGTTGTCAGGTGGTGTAGTTTCAAAACTGTGCGTATGTGTATATTATATTAATATGATTAATCGCTGACCAAAACATTCAATATTTTTCTCCGTGTTTTTATCCTTGTTTTCTCCGTATTCTTTCTGTTGAAGAGCCTAGCTCAACGTTAAAGACTTTCTGTATTCCCGAGCGTTAAACAAATACATCCTTTTGTTGTCTAGACCACCTGTCCTCGTCTGTTGTTTTTTCTTCGTAAATTCTACCATATATATATATATATATATATATATATATATATATATATATATATATACTGACGTGCGTACATAATTTACTCCTGCAACTCATTTGTGTTGAGTGTGTATGTGTCTGAGTGTACGAGTGTGAAATTAAGCGACACGTGCAAATGACAAAAAAAAAAAACAGTGCGGAAACTTCGACGCAAGCAGAAATATTGAATTCTTCGCAAATTTCGCCAAATTTCTCATACTTTTAAGAGAGAAACGTATCTACTTTTACACGTCATTAATTGTTTCTGGTTTTTATAGATGATTTAGATTTTAATAGCTAACTTTCGGAACATCTTTCTGACCCGTTAATATACACAGAAATCATATTCAGAATTTTTGTTGTAACTATCTGCTCGTACTTAAGTTTCCAGAGTAATGACTAGGAAGCTATCGCATATCTCTTCTCGGGGGAATTAAAGTTTGAAAATAGTTGTTGCATCTAGATTTAAATTTTCCTTCCACTTCCGCAGAACTATTATAACGCTTGGTCTTTGCCCGACCATTGGCATAGCTTAGCGATACGTGTGCTACATAAACAACGGAGGATAACTCACTTGCCTATCCTAGACAACGTTTACATTTATGTCTGTATGTACATCCATAACAGATTTGAGTCATCGATCGTTTATTGTTAAAGGGACATAAGCATACATTTGTCTGTTAACACCTTTTTGCATGTATATGTTTGGCGGGAAAGTGATTATGTTATAAAAGTAAGTATATAACACCTATAGTTGTTCTTGCGTTATTGGTAGGGTTCACAGAAATGAAATCCATCCGCTGAGAGATAAATATCATTTACTAGGCACACGATTTAAGTTTCTTGCACATATATTACAATTAGTGAACAAAATTGGAGAGCATAACCAGTAATATCCTGCTCAGACACATGCATATACGTGAATGTGTGTGCATGTCTCAGTCTAAGCGTGCGTTTGTCTGCGTTTGTGTGCGTTTATGTGTGTATGGCTGTGTGGTGTGTGTGTGTTTGCCTAAACTGTGAATGTATGTGTGTGCGTTCGTGTATTTGTATGGGCTTGTCCCCAGTATCGCTTGACACTAGTTGTTGGTTCCTTACCTCTCCATAACGTAGCTCATGAACGTGATTATCATGATAATGTTCATGATCATCATCGCCATCATCAATTAACATCTGTTTTTGATGCTTGTATAGTTTTGACGGTTTGATAGAAGCTTGTGAGTCAGTAGACATCAATGTCAGATTTACCGTATTTTCTACGCCTGGACGCCATTTCTCAGGCGAAACATTGTACGAAATGTAACGGTTGCTTCTAACGTGATAACAAAATTAAATAACTTGCAAAACAAAATGCCTGCACTTTAGTTATTCCCAAAGTGTGATACATATACAGATTCAACATTTTCCTCTAATCTGATTTATAGTTCATTAAATTAGAATTGAAGAAACATATAGATTAATTTGAAAAGATGGTTCTTTCTCATATT
>NC_142945.1:50494880-50502380 GCF_046866305.1 Octopus bimaculoides | reverse complement strand
TCTTTTCATATACCTAATATTTATTTTCTTAGAACAACGGAACGTATATCTTAACCCATTGACATCCTAGATAATAGCTATATTATAATATTTCTCTGCATTACTTCTAAACAATACTAACTTTTTATCCATGTGTGTGTGTGTGTCTGTGTGTTTATCTGTATGCGTGTGTGTTTGTGTGTGTAGATGTGTATGTGCGTGACATGTGTGTTAGAAAGATGGGCGGTATTTAAGAGACATGTACAATCACATCCACATTTTAAAATAGAAATGTTTTGGAAAATAAATACCTGGCATATGATATCTACAAAAGCTGAGAATAAATACGAATACACAAGCTTTCATTTCAGAAAATTTTCCTAACAGGAACGTCTGATGCTGCAAAGTATACGCAAGTTAAAAAGTGAATTATGAACGTTTATAGGCATTAAATGCAACAGATGGTCTGTATATAAACATATACATGTGTGTGTGTGTGTCTATGTTTGTGAGTATATACACTTTTGACACGTAATACTGAAATAGTGTAAGAGAGTGAAGATTGCTCCGGGCCCGAATTAAGCATGATGATGAAAATATGTTTGGCCCATGAACTGTATGGACCCTAAGTACGGCGCGTGTAAAATTTGAATGAAATCGGTTGTGTAGTTCTCGAGGTTTAGAGATTCACACAGCTAATCAGACAAACAGACAGACCTGATTGTTAATTATTTTGTACATTATTTTGTCTTGTTATGAAAGATGGGCTACAGGAAAGATTCTGCTCAATGACACAGATTTGCTCGTCAGTTGTTTCACCTTAACCAGTTGAGCATGTCCCTTAGTGGCTGCCGATATGTGCATCTCTTCTCACGAGCACGGGTGTGGGGAGCATTATACCCATGTGTTAAGAGGAATTCTTTGGGGCTTAGATAATTCTCCTCTGGAAACATTTGCACTTTTTCAACATCCTTAAACAACCCTTATTCAGGGACTTTTTGAGCGGGGTGGTCTACAAGAACTGACGAAAATTCTAACGGGGCTCTACCTGCAAGGACATGCGCTGTTTATCTTGATGCGAAATCACCATGTCACGCATACATCATTGCAATGCATTTGCCTGATGAGTTCTTATCAGACGGGTAGTCATGATGGGTATACTTGGCTTCGTATATTTTACCCCTAGTGTCAATTTGATGGCATGCACTGTTTTCTCACTCAATAATAATAATAATAATAATAATAATAATAATAATAATAATAATAATAATAATAATAATAATAATAATAATAATAGGCGATTCTAAATCTGTAGCTAAAGCACATATTGGTGCTGAGTGGCTGTGTGGTAAGGGGCTTGCTTTGGTAGAAAAGTAGTGAATTATATTTCGTATATAACTATTTGCAATACGCATTTTGAATCCGTTTTCCTCGATTTTTATAATACGATGAATTTTTATTGAATTCATTTGTTTTTATTTTCTTCATTGCATGCTTAAGACCGTTTATTGAAAACACCAATTAAACAAATCCATTTTTAAAGATGTATCCTTTAACCAGTTTTGATTATATCGTTATTTCTGTTCTATTTTAACAACACTGTCCGACGGGAACGTGAAACTCTGAGTAACAGCTTTTGTTATATTTCTGCTGCTTTTAAATAAAGCATATTACTCTACCTCTGGTATTTGAGTACTCTTTTTTCCACCTTTTTTCACATTTATATACTTACTCCGGGATCTATCTATCTATCTATCTATCTATCTATCTATATATATATATATATATATATATATGGGAGAATGTACGAAAAAACAACAACAGACGAGGACAGGTGGTGTAAATAATAAAAGGATGTATTAGTATGACGCTCGGGAATACGGAAATATATATATATATATATATATATATATATATATATATATATGTGTGTGTGTGTGCGTGTGTGTGTGTGTGTGTGTGTGTGTGTGTGTGTGTATGTGTGTGTGTGTGTGTGTGTGTGTGTATGTGTGTGTGTGTGTGTATGTATGTATGTATATACGTACACGAGGGAAATCAAATATAATGTGCACTTTCGGCATGACAACTATTTACTATTGTCACGCTGCCTTCAGCGCCTGCGTGCATATATTGGGTACTATTGTGAAGCTGTGATCGAAGTTTGAGCCACATCGTACCATTTTTCTTTCTACCATTCCTGTATAAGCATGACCTCTCCACTATCCATGTGTACCAAGGTAGAACAAGGTGCTGTGGTCCGATTTGTATTGTAAAGTGTTTTACTATCAACATCGCAGGATAAAGTCCTTTTCTAGCCAACAAATTTAAGCCAACAATTTTCCTCAATGGCCGAAGCATATTATCGAGGAAGTTTTGCTGTTGCATGCCAATGCACGCTCACGGACAGTTGCACACACCGCTGAAACCATTAACCAACTGGATTTTGAGTTGTTGGAACACACTGCCTGCAGCCCAGATCTCGACCCTTCTGACTCTCATATCTTTTCACCGCTCAAAGATGGCTTACGAAATAGTGAATTTCCTACGTATGAAGATGTGTAACGGTGCTGTTATGGCTGCACGACGAAAACACAACCTTCTTCTTGGAGTGAACACGCAAGCTTATGGACCGCTGGTCCAAGTACATCCAAAAGGAAGGTGAATAGGAAAATGAACTTCATTTTTTTACGCCCTGATTTTTTGTAAATACATTGAAAATACAAGACTGAGTATAATTTTTGATCCTGTCTCGTATATACGTTCCATTTCATCGTGCTGAATCATAATCCATATATTTTTTCTCGCGACGATTTCATTTGAACACTCTTGAAAAACTTCGCCATTCTTCTGAAGCGTTAAACTAATCACCTGCTACTTATTTCTTCACCAGTCATGTTTTGGCTCATGTAAACTAAATACATACACACACACACACATATATATTCAGAAATGTAACCGTACGTGTACTGGTGGCGATTTTTCTTTATTTTCTTCTTTCTCTCTCTCTTCCTCTTTGCCACGAAAAGCTATCATCGAAAGGTAACAGCTCTCTCCTTCCACCTATCAGTAAATTAAAATATTTCTTGTGTACCTCCTCACGTTCGAATTTTCTGTTTGATTAGTTGGGTTAGAACTGATAGTTATGATAGTTTTGATATTCCTATGGGAGCCAGAGATTCCGCGGAGTTTACGCTTGTAGCTATTTACATTCTGTTTACGTTAGAGTGTGAGTTTCTGGAGCTTGCTGCGAATTGGATCTATATAGAAAGAATTTTCTCTTGTTTTTCTAGAGTTAGGTCAGGCTTAAACTTTTCGATAGAAATACTGATTACGGTAATATACTCCTTAAAAAGGCCAGTTACAATAGGAACATTGAATACCTAGATATTTATAGCAATGATTATACTGATAAATCTAAACGGAAGGGTACATATAAATTAGGAAGTAGGCATAACTACAGTGACAGTAATCCTTTAATTCCAGTTAATAATGATCGCGAATATAAATATAATTACGTGATAAAAGTTTATAAATCTAATTTGGTACAAAAGGTGAATAATTTAGGTCATTCTAATTTAATTTTGGACAAGAGTAGCATTATATGTTATGTTATGCCCTAAGCCAGTCCATTAAAAATTAACTTAGTTGGGGTGGTGTATAAATTATTTTTAATACACTTGAACAAAAATGTAGATATGAGATTTTGAATGCGAGACCCATTAAGGTTGCTTTTTCTGTCTATCGGAATATATCTGAGATTATTTCTTTTATTAATGAAAAAATTATCCAGTTTTATCTTCGATATAAGTAGGTAATTACTGATTCCATGAGTACAAATGTTAATGATTTTCCTAATAACCAGTTTGGTAGCTATGGTTTGAATTCTAATATAAGTTTCTATAATAGTGAAGGTAATAACTTTTCCCTTAATTATAATTCAATTATTGAAGGTGCAATTGGCGGTGAAAATTCCCTTTGTGATTTAAATGGTGGACAATAATCACATGATGTTTTTCTACAAATTCCTTTTAGGAAAAAATAGGCGTGGTTTTAGGAAGGTTTTTTTGCATTATAACTGTATAAATGGAGCTTATTCGGTGGTATTGGAGAGTTCACGGGTGAATCTTAATATTGTAACCTCGTATTACAGTGTATTTATAGAGATAAATCTTGGCTGTAATACGAGGTGGTATCAAAAATATCCCGGACTAGTTCAGTGGCTCACAAACAGATGGCAGCACAAGGTTGTGAGCTTCATGTAACAGTATGTGTGCCAAGAGATATCACAGGGTTTAAATTGCAAATAGTGATCGGCAAGCTTACGGAGACCAGGCAATGGGCCATACACAAAGTTTCCAGTGGCATTGGGGATTCTCAAGTGAGAGTCGATAGGAAATCAGAAGACCTGCCAGGAGCGTCAACCGCGGAGAAATGAGAAGATTCATGAGCATGCGCATGAGGATTGTCGCTGGACATTCAATGAGGTCTTGAAACGTTTGATCGAGAACATTGGGCGAAAGCGGTGGGATATGTCGAGTGCGAAGAGCTGGATTCTTCAAAACGACCATGTACCTTGTCAATGAATTCACCTTTCTCGTGAATTTCTCTCCAACAATAACATTTTACCTTTTCCGTAACCGCCTCATACGCCATATCTAGGAACTATGGATTTTCATCTCTTCCCCAATATGGAAATGCAGTTCAAAAGTCACCATTTTAACTCCGTTGTCCAGATCCAGATCGAATCGTTGAGGGTCCCCGAATCACTTTCCCGGCCGGAATCCCAAAGTGGGATGAAAATATTTCCAGGTCGGATTCTCAAAGTGGCAAGAACCGAGGGACCGATCTATAGCTGTTCAAGACGACAATTTCGAAAGAGATATATGGTAAAACTTAGTTATTATTTTGTTATTAAAAAAACAAAATATTCCAGGATACTTTTGATGCTCATGAAGTATTAAAAAGAATTTGGTTTTTGAAAATTGTGTCACGCCAATAACATAACATAAAGCAGTAATGGATTAAAAATAAATATAATATTGCAACGACATTAGATGTAAAGAAATATTGTATTGAAGCGAAATAGATATATTTCTTAGCATTTCAAAGATAATTTGATACTTACTTTTGTTATATACTAAGATTAAGAGTTAATATAATGTAAAACTAGCGAAAATATAACTGTTACATGTTCATTAGATTTATTAGCTTCACGTGGTGCATAACTTGAATTCCACTAACATATGGTCGAAACAAGAACAGCAATTAATATACTGTTTGATATATGAATGCAAGAAGCTGAGATAGAATTGGGATCGTCACCTGAATTAATCAAAACAAAAAATATGTTAATGTGGTATCCGTTTAACATTGATGGATTCATTTAATCAATATCGTTGACATTTCCTGGTAAATTATATAGAATGTGAACATTTTTCTCGGGCAATAAGGCAAGCACAATATCAAATCCTCAGAGTACTGCGTGTTATCTGAGGAAATACCGCAAATACAGACGAGAGCATTGCAAAGACTTAATGCACTGTAGCAAGTGGTTGGCACGTATTTTGGTAAACATGAATGGAAAAATTTGAAGACATATTTAGAAAGAAAACAGCAAATATAATACACCGTAAGATGTATTTTTAGGATGCCATTCATTATAATCTTTCCTATTCTTCTTCTTCCTTTTCTCAGTTATTACTTATTTTATCGGTCTGAGAGTATGAAAAGCAAATTCGCCCTGGGTTGAATTTTAATTCAGAACGTAAAAACGAACGAAATTCTACGAAGCATTTCGCAAGACGTTCAAAAGGTTCTGTTAGTTTGGTGCACTGAAAAAAATAGCTTAAATAATAATAATAATAATAATAATAATAATAATAATAATAATAATAATAATAATAATAATAATAATAATAATGATAATAATAATAATAATAATAATAATAATAATAATAATAATAATAATAATAATATTAATAATAATAATAATAATAATAATAATAATAATAATAATAATAATAATAATAATAATAATAATAATAAAGCACTCATCAAGGTGACATCACCTTAAAATCTCGTTTTGAATCTCGTGTTTGTACAAAATCAATAAGGTCCTTTTTTTCAAATTTAAGGTCAAAATATGACTGACGAATGTAAAGTTTCTGTCTTGTAAATTTCTGTTTCATAAATATTATAAATATCTGAATTAGCTTACGTAAGCATTGACGATCAAGAACTCTTCGAAACAGGTCAGTACAAGGATCTGTCGGAGAGTAGCATGTCTGAAAAAGTATCATACGCCTGAAATACAAAAAATTAATCTCAAATATTCTGGAAAGTTATACTGAGTCCTAACTTTATAAAATCATATGTATAAACTGACATAAAATAGTGCAAATAACTTCGAAAGACGCCCGGCTGTATGTCTATCATTTTTATTGTATCAACATATATTAAATGTCAGATCTGTCTCCCATACTTAGGAGATTGTAGTATACACACACACTCACACGCACACACACTTTCACACACACACTTTCACACACACCCTGGCTGTATGTCTATCATTTTTATTGTATCAACATATATTAAATGTCAGATCTGTCTCCCATACTTAGGAGATTGTAGTATACACACACACTCACACGCACACACACTTTCACACACACACACTTTCACACACACACACTTTCACACACACACACACACACACGCACTCACATACACACTCTCAGACACACAGAGACACACACATATATATCTATCATTCGCCATGATAGATCACCATTGTTAAGTCAATATTATATTTACTGTTAATGTATTGATATCACAACGTATTTAATGCATATCATCTGACTATTTTTAAACCTCTGGCAATGCATACAATATTAGCAAGATCCATAGACATAAGTTATGCATTTAAATATTCAGAATAATGATGGTTTTAATTCAAGCATATTCGAAAACGCAACCCATTCATTCGATTTCAGTTTGCTGACTGTTATTTCATTTTATCCACCTAGGAACGATTAAAACGTATTCAGCTTCGGGAGGACAATAGGACCTAAGATGCTGGAGGAAATATTGCGATGCAGTTGTCCCAAGCGACTGACTCGGCCAGCTTAGTGCCTTATCTTTTCAAATATATCGGCACAATTACTACCATTTCGGGAATGGCGTAACTCACTTGTATCAACGCAAGTGCTGAATTGCTCTTTATTTCTCAGACTCGGGAAGCATGAGAGGCGAATAAACGTCGGTGGAACTTTATTTCGTAACATAAATTTTGAATAAATGCCGTGGAGCTGGCGATTCTGGCAGCTTCCCTGCCTTACATATTGATTTCAAATTTAAGCACAAGGTCAGCAATTTCGGGGAAGTGGATTATATCAACACCAGCACTCAACTGGTACGTTTTCTTATCGACCACGAAAGGATGACAGGCAATGTCGACTACGGCGGAATTTGAAGTCAGAACGTAAAATGGGAAGAAGTACCTCTAAATATTTTTTCCCGGCG